>NC_047518.2:12071541-12371541 GCF_902827115.2 Pseudochaenichthys georgianus
CATTGTGGGGGAGCGAAGCGAAGATTTCCAGGATGTCCAGGATTTCCAGGATTCAAAATTTAGCAATGTTCAACTTTTGAAGCTGAGCTGGAAGCGCAAGCCAATCAAACACGTTTATGCAAATCTGACAGTAGAAGCGCTAGCCAATCAAACCGCGTATAAGCAGGGAGAACCAGACCAGTTCATTTCCTCATATTCCAAACGAGAAATTACGGTAGCAAATCACCCGGTTCTTTACGACCAGAACTATTAACGGGATACAAACCGGAGGAACCAGGCATGGAGGGAGGTGGCAGAGACAGTGGGTGAAACTGGTAGGTTTTCGCCTGTTTGGGGAGTTATATATATATATATTGCTCGCATAAAATCCCTGGGGTTTTTTGCTTTGTATGTCGGGGGCGGGAGATTCATGTGATTGGTTGTTGGTCGCATTGCTCACAAAAAATCCCCAAGCTGTCAGACACGCCCAGCTCCAAGATTTTCAAGATTTTTGAAAAGCTGCTGTGTGGACGTACCGTAAGGCACACCTGTGCAATAATCATGCTGTCTTGATATGCCACACCTGTGAGGTGGGATGGATTATCTCGGCAAAGGCAAGTGCAAGTGCTCACTATCACAGATTTGTTCAGATTTGTGAACAATATTTGAGAGAAATGGTTATTTTGTGTATATCAAAAATGTTTTAGATCTTTGAGTTCATCTCATGAAAAATGGGAGCAAAAACGAAAGTGTTGCATTTATATTTTTGTTCAGTGTATGTTTTGTATAATGCTCTTGTTAGGTTTCCCGAGAAGTGACTGGAGATGAGAACCCGCTATGCAAGCACTACAACTGAGACTGTGGTGAAGTGTCAAAAAGGCTTTATTTTGTCCACGACACTGACAAGGAGTTGACGAAGCACACTTAGAGGGAAGACGTGGAGCTGAGCTGATCAGGAGGGGAGGCTGGACATGTTAGGCAGAGTGGCTGGAATATGTGGATCTGGAACAGGAAGAACAAGCAGGATTAGGAAATGATCTCCCTTCACTAGGAGCATCACAAAGTCACTAGGAAAAAACACTAGTAGGCCTGGACGATAGTTTACCACTGAAGAATAAACGAAGAACTGGTGAAGTCTGAAGATGGGAACCAGGGTTTTAAGCAGGTGCAGGTGAGTAGTGGCAATCAGTGAGATGAGCCACAATGAGGAATCGGAATGTAGGTAGCCACGCCCAGCCAGGGAGACAGACACATAGACAAACAGACAAAACTGAGGTTACCTACTGTAACCCAGCTTCTATGAGTAAATGGCACAGCCCTCTAAGGCTATCGCTATTGGGTTATCCCTCTGCGCCCCGCGCAGCACTGAAACACTTGTAGTCCACGCCCACCCGCTAGGTGGGCCCCACCCTCGGGCCTCCTTCCGGTATAAAGGGGGCCCGGCAATCTGCTCCCATACAATATAACTTTTCTTCAGCGATTCCTAGAGCCAGTGGGGCCCAGCGCTTAGAGGGCTGCGCCATTACTCATAGAAGCTGGGTTACAGTAAGTAACCTCAGTTCTATTTCGTATATGGCTTCGCCCTCTAAGGCTATCGCTATTGGGTTAAGGGCGAAGCATGATGTAGTCTGCCCCACTGGGTCCGCCCGGCACTAGAAGCACAGACACACCTGCTCAATAACACCCCATGCCTGTTGTGCCATGCGTAATGGCGCATCACCGTCCCTGGAACATAGCAAAACATGCCTATCTTCCCAACGGGGTGAAGGCTGGGAACAATACATACCGACCGCTGTGAGAAAGTAGAGACGAAGGTCCCACCTTGCCCAGCGATCATAGAGGGGAAACAGCAGCTCTCTGCGTGTCAGACAGGTAGGAGAGCGCCCAGCTGGATCCCTGACGTCACTCACTCTGACCAGACACTCCGTACAAAGTGTGTCAGAGGAAAAAGGAACATCCCTCCTATAAGAGGGAAAAAGGGCCGCTTTCCGCGTGCCGAGAGGCAGGAGAGAGGCGCACAGCTGGCTCCCTGACGTCACTCACTCCGACAGGACACCCAGTACAGGGTGCGTCAGAGAGGAAAGGGAGACATCCCTCAAATAAAAATGCATACATGAACAGGGGGAAGACCAAGATGCAGCAGTGCAAATATCTTCCACTGACATTCCTCCGTGCAAAGCCGTGGAGGAGGAAATTCCTCTGGTGGAGTGCGCATTGATGTTCTCCGGGGGCTCCACCCCAGAGGAGACATATGCCTGCGACACAGCCTCACACAACCAGTGTGACAGCCGTTGTGCAGACAGAGGCTGCCCGATCGAGCGCTCTCTATAGTGCACAACCAGGCGCTGAGAACGGCGCCAGGCCGCCGTGCGCACCACATAGCAGGAAAGCGCGCACAGGACAGAAGAGATGAGACGTGTCTTCTTCCTCCGACCTGTAAGGAGGGGGGAATAAGCCAGCCAGGGTGATCACTCTCGACTCTAAAATAGTTGTGATGACCTTAGGCATGAAGCCGGGTTAGGGCGTAAAACAGCTGAACTGCCATCTCCTTGGATCCGGAGAGCTGACGGAGCCACAGAGAGAGCAGACAAATCACTCACCCTTTTCTCTGATAGAGCCAAAAGCAGTACTACTTTGGCTGAAAACAGTTTAAGGGGAACCTGATCAGGTTCAAATGGGGCTTTGCTTTAGTGCGCGTAACACCAAAGCCAAATCCCACTGAGGCGCCAGTGTGCGTGACACCGGTCTGAGTCTCCATACTCCTCGCATACAACGGCTGCTGCGTTCTGCGAGCCCCTTGTTTATTGTATCCCATGGAACTGCTGGGGGGAGAGGCTTCTCTGTGATGTGCCGTAATGGTCGTCATGGTGATGAGCCACGCCATCGCCACCGCTGCCCGTGAGGCAAAAGGGCTGCGAGGGAGTTTCCCCACGCTGCATTTCACTCCGTCTCTCATCATGAGGCGCGTACACGCCCAGAGGATGAGAGGTGTGTGTATGCTGTCCACACGAGGCGTTATAACGGTGCTCGTGGATTTATTATGACCGTGTGTAGGAGGCATATCTGGGACAGAGGAATGCCGCGAGCTCTGCAGTTTATAAACCAATAGGTTTAAAACAGCAGGCTTCTGCAGTGAATGAACCACCTCTGGAGTGTCCCCCTGTTGGAAGAGACCCAGGGGGATCACCACGTGACCAGCTGACGCCAACGCCGAGCAGCTGCGTCACGGAGAGGGCTGTGTGGGTTGTGACATGCCGGAGGAGAGCTGTCAGTTTCTCCACTCGCTGCCGCGAGAGCCGCTCTCTGCTGGCTGAGTTTAATTCCACTCCCAGATAACATTTGTCTGAGAGGGAAGAGGACAGCTCTTCTTCCAATTTATTATGAAACCCAGGCTTTGACAGATGCGATACGAGATGTACCGTCTGTAAAGCGACTTCCTCCCTGGGGGAGAAGGCTGCTCCAGCCTTCTCTACACAAAAATGGGAGGAGCCAGGAAATATCCGAACGGCAGACGATTGTCTGGTCTGATATTCCGTGAAATGAGAAAACGCAGGAATTTCCTGTGTTTCGGGATGAGGGGTACGTGGAAGTATGCATCCTTCAGGTGGAAGTGAACCAGTCGTCCTGGTGAACACATTCCAGCAGCTTTTTGATCGTCAGCATGTGGAATACTGACAGATCGAGGATGTCTCATTGCCCCAGTCTTTTTTTCGGGATTAGAAAAATAACGGGAGTGAAAACCCCTGATTTTCCTCCCTTTGAGGAACCCTGGAAATATCCTCTTTCAACAGGAGTTCCAGCAGCTCGGATTGGAGCGCAAGACATAGCTTCTGGGAGGAAAGGAGTGTTTCCTGTATCCCATTGAACTGTGGGGGGGAGAGGCGCATCCTCTGCTGATCAGCCTGCTCATCCATTTGTCCATCAGAACCACGCGCTGCCCCTCTGAGAGCGGGCGCACATGCTCGAGATGTGTTTTTTTGGTCGTCATGGTGACGCGCCACGCCAGAGCCCCTGCCGCCGCTGCCCGTGAGGCAACCCAAGGTGAGCTTGGACCGAAAGGGCTGCGTGGGGGCCTCCACACGCTGCGTCTCACTCCGACTCTCATCATGAGGTGCGTACACGCTCAGGGGATGGATGGAGGTGTGTGCAGTGCTGCCCACATGAGGCATTATAACGGCGCTCATGGGTTTATTAAGGCCGTGTGTACGAGGCGTATCTCGGACAGAGGAATGCTGCGAGCTCTGCAGGTTATTAACAGGGGTTAAAACCGGCAGGCTTCTGCAGCGAGCCCTGCTGTCTACTTAATCAACAGATTAGTGGCAGCCGGCTTAATTAGCGAGCTCTGCAGTTTATTAACCGATAGATTAAAACCAGCAGAATTCTGCAGCGAGCCCTGACGCCGTGGCGCTGCGGGCGCTGCCGCTGGGGGCACTCAGCCTGGAATACTGCTCCTTCCCCCGTTCTGGCTTCTCTGTGATGTGCCGTAATGGTCGTCATGGTGACGAGCCACGCCATTGCCCTCGCCGCCACTGCCCGTGAGGCGAAAGGGCTGCGAGGAAGCCTCCACACGTTGCGTTTCACTCCGGCTGTCATCATGAGGCGTGTACACGCTCAGGGGATGAGTGGAGGTGTGTGCAGTGCTGTCCACATGAGGCGTTAAAACGGCGCTCATGGGTTATTATGACCGTGTGTAGGAGGCGTATCTCGGACAGAGGAATGCCGCGAGCTCTGCAGGTTATTAACCGATAGGTTAAAACCAGCAGGCTTCTGCAGGGAGCCCTGCTGTCTACTTAATCAACAGATTAGTGGCAGCCGGCTTAATTACCGGCTCTGCTTCCTCGGAGGCTCTCGCGGAGCAGACCAGGAGCGGGGGAGCCTCACTCCCCTTTGACACGCCGCCGGGAGACCCTGTCTCTGGGGTGGCGGGGGAGCGGAGACGTGGGACGGAGCCCCTGCAGCCGCCGAGGCGGTTGCTGTGGGCGTCTCTCCGCTTGCGGCCTCCTGTGGCCGGCGTAGACGCCGCAGCTGCTGCGGGCGTTGATGCCGCTGTGGCAGCTCAGCCGGCTGGAGCCAGCTGCACATGCTGGCGAATGTCGTCCGCCTGTTCCGCGGCCGTCTTCATGGACTCCACCATGGCGTGGAACTGGGGTCCGAGCAGCCCGTCCGGGCTGATTGGAGCGTCCAGTAGCACTTTTCTGGCCGTCTCCGTAACAGACGCCTACTTCAGCCCGAGGTGGCGCTGGATCTGTGTCACCCACGCGGAAATCCTCGCCTGGGAGACAGCGACGGACGCGCACAGAATGAGCGCCGTGCTGGCCGCCTTGCTGATTTCCTCTGCCTCGGTGGTGGACCGCTCTACCAGTGTCTCCACCGAGTTTGAGAGCCGCGCGATGTTATTCGCCGCCGCGCTGTGGTGACGGAGAGGGGGAAAGCATGTTCGGCCGCCAAGCTGGCACCCTGCTCCGACTCTGTCTCCCCTGTCCGGGGGAGAGGAGGGAGGGGAGAACCGAACGGTGAACTGTGGAGGGAGGCGGGGCAGGAGTTGCCTTTTTCCTCGGACTCCTGCCCGGCACTCGGCCCCAGGGACACGAGGCCCCGTCCAAGGGCTCGTAAGCCTGGATCGTCCTCCTCGGTCACAGCAGCAAGAGCGTCCGCTCTCCGCTTCCTGTCGCCCGAGGGGAGACGAGCGCAGCGTGTGCATACCTGCTGATTTAGAGCCGCGTACGCGTGCTCTGACCCCCGGCAGGATCCGCATACTGCTTTTATCTCTGCTGCTCATAACTCATTATGAACCCAGAGCCACATGAGGGACAATCACGGACGCAGTTGTCCTGATGATTCTCAATTGCTGTGCTTCAGTAACTGTGCTGGTTTGCTGAAGAAAAGAGGGAGCAGATTGCCGGGCCCCCTTCCTACTTATACCGGAAGGAGGCCCGAGGGTGGGGCCCACCTAGCGGGTGGGCGTGGACTACAAGTGTTTCAGTGCTGCGCGGGGGCGCAGAGGGATAACCCAATAGCAATAGCCTTAGAGGGCGAAGCCATATACGAAATAGAACAAACACAATCTTTTTTCAGATTTGTGAACAATATTTGAGAGAAATGGTTATTTTGTGTATATAGAAAATGTTTTAGATCTTTGAGTTCATCTCATGAAAAATGGGAGCAAAAACAAAAGTGTTGCATTTATATTTTTGTTCAGTGTATGTTTTAAAAGGGACGCGTAAGGCTTAATAAATGTTATATATAGATCTTTATATAATATCAATATTATAATAAACTTCAACCAAAGTCAATTTCAGGAGTGGTGTTTGACATAGTTTACGTTCAATTTAAACTATTTTAGTCTTACTCAACCTTTTAAATAATTTACTTTAATTTAGAAAAGGTTTTTCTGAGAAACATTTACTAAAAAATGTAAAAATCTAAGTTTAATAGGACAATGTGGATCTATTTTCTCTCACCTTGTAAAAACCAAAGAATTTATATTACGGCTTTGGACTTCACTCACCAAAAAACATTGTTTTTAATGTTTTGCATTTGTACTATTTTGTAACAAATTTGTCAATTTGGACAAATCTCTTTCGAAGTAAAAATATCCTATGATTGCATATTGTATGAATATGCATACCCTGCTCACTCAGTATTATTTTAGGTACAATTTATAATTTAAATATAATGAAAAAGCCAACTCAATAGTGTGTTAAAAATAGACTTTACGATATTGTAAAACAAAAACAAAAAAGCTATATAATGTATTCTTAACCCTCCTTTATCTTCACACTTACTTTACACCCTTTATTCTTGGTGGTAATTTTGACCCCAGGAGTTTAAAGCTAAAAAAAATGATCATATTCAAAATTGTTACCAAAATGTATGTTTCAAGTACTTTATGTTTCTTTGTTGACTATCTAAATAACCATTTAAATAAAACTCTACCCCCACCTCCCCCTCCACCCACAGCATTATACATCCATAATTCCTATTATGTGACCATTGTAAAATATATAAATCACCAACAAATCTCACTGATTGACGTAACATTTTAAAGGATGATCTTTTTGCTGTTGTTAAATGATCTATATTATTTCCAAGAATTTTGACATTTAAGAAATGTACAGTATATTATCAAGGATAGTAACTTCTATTGTGTTTGGGGTCAATATGGAAATATTTCCCTTCCAGTGTCAGCATTCCAAAGGCATGCCGTTGCCTCCCTTTTGATTTCTACACTCCTGCCAAAATGAACAAACCAATGTGGGCTTGTAAGTGGTTCCCACCCAACTCCTAACTGTCCCCATGCATGCACCTCACCTTTAAATTCATAATGTCAAGTATATTGTTTCATCAATACTCTATTGATGGTGTTAAGAAGAGCTCAATGCTGACTTCAGGGCTGAAGTCGAATAGTCCATTTAGCTTAGGAACCTTCCTAAAGGAGTGAAATGACCCGGAAGTCCCTCAGTGGCAGCCATGATAAGTGCCGTTCGAATTCTCTAGAATGATGAGAATGATAGGAAAGGAGGTTTCAAACTTCCTTTATAACCTCCTTTAGCTTAGGAACCACTGGACCTCCCTAACCGACAGGAGAAGCGAAAATGCTGCCCCACAATGCCTTGCAGCCGCAGCATTTGCCGTCACTCAACAGTCGGCCGTTCACGGAAACAACCGATTATGACCGAGAAATGATATCATGAAAGTTACGGTGCTTATTAAGCTTTTTAAAACATAGGTGGTAAGTTGCCAAAGTGCTTTGTTTTGAACGTTCATCAGTATTATACTCAAAAAGAGAAATATGAACGTTAGTTTTCACTGAAATTATCAAATAAAGTCAAATTTCAGTCTTTACTGAGCTGTGTGGGGTTTGTTCAACTTTTAAAAGATGTTTGAATGGTGAAAATCAATACATCTGTATTGATTTTAAGATCTTTAGTTCATACAATCATACGTATTGGGATCATTTGTATTAATGTGGACCGGAGGGAGAGGGTGACGAGCATAAGTTTCACTTTCCTTTTTTATTTCAATTCCAACTTTGGTCATGAAGAATATGTTTCTCTGTTGTCCACGTTCATAAAGCAAAGCAGCAGCATCAGAGCACGGTGCAGAGTCTCTAGATGAGTCCGTCGTTCTTATTAAACATCCATGTTGTAGTCCGCTGTATAGAAAACTGTGGTTTCCATAGTTTCCCCACAGCAGCAGACGCACACAATGACGTCCGCTGGCGCATCATAAACACGTCGGATAGTGAAAGTGCATTCGGATTCTCTAAAGTACCGCAGTCTCTTCTCCTAAGTCCTTTTGAATTCTCCTATCCACTATCCCTTAACCCCGTGACGTTTCACTCAGAGGTCAAGGAATAGACGATAGGGTTAGAACTTAGGAGCTGATTTTTAAACTATCCGACTGCAGCCCAGGTCTTAGACATGGCTGACAGCGTATCTTGTGGGGCCTGGAGCCATTTTCATTACATTAGCAGCACTAAACTTACCCTGTTTTTCAAAAATTGACAACTTTCAATTTTTGGAAAGTAATGTGTCTGCTTGTGTTTGAGAGACAACAGGAGCATGTGCACTGGGGTATTCAGGGTGGACTTTGACAGAGGATTTCTCTGAAAGTAGCCTATAAAAGTATTTTATAGTCTTTGCGCAATAGTCTAACTACTGAGTCCAAAATGATCAGTCTTCTTAAGAACTTAAAGTATTTGTATTGCTCATCACATATGACATATAGCAGAAAGACAGGCATTGTTGTACTATGGAGGGGACTTTGACAGGAGAGTAGCCTACTTAAGAAACAGTAAAAGTATTTCATAGTATTTGGGATAGTTGCTTGTAACTACAACTGATTCCAACTTCGTCAGTCTTATTAAAAACGTATGGCCAAAAATAATCGCTCATCAAAGATAGCAGAAGCTTGTCATTTTTGCACTGTGTAAAGGCAAAGAGTTAGAACCTTTATTTTTGAAGAGTACAGCGCAAGCATAGAGCAAACTAGCCAATCAGAAGCAAGGAAGCACTGGAGACCCACCCACCTATGGAAACGGAACATTGGGTGGTATACTTGTTTTAACAAAACAAACCGTTACAACGTACCTTGGTCCAATTGCACCAAAATATTTCACTTCAATGCACATATGGGAATTCAAATATGGAGGAGTCTGTGTTGATGTTGTTGTGAACAAACAAAACCCAAATGCTCTTGTTTCTATGTCTGCACTTTATTGAACATGTGAAAATAAGTACAAATGGTAGTAAGAGGAGAACAAATGAACTTATAGCAAATAAATTAAGTAATCCTTTCAATGACTTAGAACAAGAAGCAATGATTGGGAATCTGTGTAGTACATCAAGTGAGTAGGCTACATTTTTAAAAGCCATTCTGGCAAAGCAGGAAAAGTGTGAGGTTCTTTCACAAACAGTTTTGTTTTGGAATGGAAACCTCTCTCACCGCTCATGATGCACTCAGAGCTGGCACCAGTGTTGGTGCTCAGTGTTTAATTGTTTATCAGCACCCTAAAAGCTTTGCACACACACTGACTCTTCCTGGAATTGATCAAGTTTTCAGAGGGCATACAGCAATCCCACTTAGTAGAAAGAAGCCATTGTTTCAACACATTGTGGCTGAATACATACACACAGAACTGCCTGATTTGGTTAACCTTTTAATAACTAGATGATTGAAGCTTACAGTCAGCAGTTGATCTACGTAGCATGAGATGTTCTTCATCATTTGAACCACACATGAAGTGTCACAGAAAGCACCCAACACTGAAGGCCATAATGAGCGAGAAAATACTACCTCATAGCCTACTCGACAAAGAACATAAAGTATTACTCATATTTATTGTGCATTTATGCAATATTTACATACTTAAAAGTTCCCTTTACTGCTTGTCGGCAACATGTGCATTTCAAATCTGTTCAGTTCAGAAAGCGAAAAAATAAAAAATGTAATCAAAGAAAGCATTGCCAGGTTTTAATATGAGCGTATGGTGTCATCACAGAAAGCAAAGCTTAAGTGGTGCAACACATAACTATTTTATGTTTTTTGTTGCCTGGTAATATATACAACAATATCCAGCTCACACAGAGGTCACAATGTTGAAATGATATTGGCTGCATGCAGGTTAAATCAAGGCAAAACACTGAGGAACAAGAAGATGAGACGAAGGGATTTTTTTGTATTTTACGATTCGAGAAGGGATACACATGTGCGATTTAAATGAACGTCCCAAAATGCCCTCTCTTTTACAGGGAGAGTAAGTTGATAAATAGCAGGTCAATGAGTGTATTGAATGTGTGAGGAGAGTAGAGCGTGGGCAAGGGAATCTTCTTAGTAGGAGCGGATGGCAGGAGGGACGTGGGCACATTCCTGCTCATCCAGAGAGGTGTCGATGACAGGGCGGTACTCCAGGCTCACCTGGGAACACACAAAAACAAAGATCAATCAAACCATACCAACTCTTCTGGCCTATTACGTGAATAATGGAAAAGCTCAACTTCCTGCTGTAAGCCCCACAACACTCACCTTTCCAGTCTTTACATCGACTGTGGACATAGTGTGTTTCCTCCAGTGCTGTTCGAAGGTCTTCTTCACCTGACCTGTCAGGGGCTTGGAGTAGTCATACTCATCGAGACGATCCTGGAATAAAGTCGAACAAAAACAATGTCAGAGGAAAGACCGGCAGCAATACACAGGAATAATTTGCTAATGCAAAAACATAAAAAAGAACACTGGCAAGGGAAAAGGAAAAAAACACAGCAACAATGAGAAAGAAACCCAGATTTAGTATAGCAAATCCCACCTTGAAGTCCTCCCTGGCGTGGGCTCCCCTGCTCTCCTTCCTCTGCTCGGCAGAGTTGATGGTCTGGACGCCGTTCAGCATCAGGTTCTGCAGCTCCAAACTTTCCACCAGGTCTGTGTTCCATACGATGCCTGGAGGAGAGGAAAGAGAAGGAACTTCAGCACTTGCAGCATGAAAGAGACTCAATGAGCTGTAAAAAGACAGAGTCAATCAGTAGTGCAGTACCTCTGTCAAAGGTCTTGATGTCAGCCAAGGTCTGGTAAACGGCATCCATCTTTTCGCACCCCTCCTTCAGAACGGAGCCGGTACGGAACACGGCAGCGTGGGCCTGCATAGTCTAAGGAAAAGCAGGAAGAGGCAGATTATTTATGCGTTTCTGAAGAAGTTTCTTTAGGAAACACATTTCAAATAATGTATCTAATGCACAATGTAAGGGATCTCATGTGTGTCTTTAGTGTTTACCTTCTGCATGTTGAGCCTGATCTCGGAGGTTCTCAGGCTTCCGTTGGCGTACCTCAGCTTGTCCAGGTTGGCCACAGACTCCTCTCCTGCACTGGGCGCCAGAGGGGACAGTTTCTCTCCTGAAGAGGAAACAGCACACCAGAGTCAGCTATGAAACAAGCAGGTGATTTGCACTGCGACACTAAATATAATCCTGTAGTAGTGGTGTTCATTTACATCAAAACTGAAAATTAATATTCGACTTAAATTTTACATCCATCTAGAAAAATTCATCTGATTTCCTAGACACATTCGCTCAGGGTCAAATGTGAACAAATCTCAACAGATCTTAAAATTAGGTTATTTGAGTCATGTTGCAAAAACTCCATTCTGACCTTTGAGATTATTTAAAATAAGGCTCAGAGGAAACTCGACTTCGGCACCTCCTCTGTTTACAGGCTTCAGAAATTGTAGGCAGAAGACTTTGACCAATCACAGGTCATTTCAGAGAGAAGGCATTCTTATTGGCTGTTCTACATTAGCAGATGCACGTCCCTTCAGAAGGTGCTTAAACAACCCAGAAAAAGCAAGACAGAATTCGTAAAAAGAGTCTATAAGAAAGTATATAACGCAATAATACAATATCGAAAGTGTTTTAAAAAGACGAGAGAAATGTTCTGCGGTTATGTCAGGCCCACAAGCTTGCAAAAATGTTAATGAAAAAAATGACTAGTACTGGTTCAGGTTCTGGTGGGTGGGGCTCAGGAAAGAGTGTGTCGAGAAGAGAGCTGCAGGATAAGGGCTGTATTTGGAAATTCTACTGCTTTTTTACCTTTTCCAGAAAACTGCCTTCCCTGGCTTTAAGAATCTCATTATTCTTATAGTAGGCACTAGCCATTAGAGGGGGCTCACCTGGCTTGTTCTCCTCGGCGATGGTGAGGGCGCAGGCTCTTCCAAACACCACCAGATCCAGCAGAGAGTTAGCACCCAGCCGGTTGGCTCCATGGACACTGGCACACGCCGACTCGCCGCACGCATACAGGCCAGGAACCACCTTGTCGGATCCTTCCGTATAAGTGATCACCTGATGGGGAAAAACCGTTAATAAGGTGGGTCACTTTGTTGTAATTAGTGTGGATGCAGGTGCTCGTGCACACATCACATACCTGTCCCTTGTAGTTGGTGGGGATTCCACCCATATTGTAATGGACGGTGGGCAGAACAGGGATGGGATCTTTAGTGACGTCGACTCCAGCGAAGATCATGGCCGTCTCCGAGATACCAGGCAGCCGTGTGGCCAGCTGCTGGGGGGGCAGGTGGGTGAGCTGCAGGTACACGTGGTCCTTCTCTGGACCAACACCCCTGAAGGAGCACACACAGGAGGAAGGAAATCATTTATGTGTACAAAGGTTGACATTTCTTTCATGCAGTTACGTGACATACCAGTGTTCATTTTGTTCATGCAAACTATGACTAAGAAGTATGTTCATTTACAACCCCTTTTTTCATGACGAACAAGGCTATATCAAAGTGTAATGTTTATGACTAAAAGAACAGATTGAAAAATAGTGACAGAAAAGAAAGTTTAAATAAAAAACTCATCAGGACTAGAGCGGCATCACACATTGAGCACAGTCAGGATGCACAAAAACAAAACGGAGCTCTTTAGAAAAAAACAAGGTCATATTTTGGCTAGAGTAGATCGACTGACATTCTATAGAATCTGACAAAAAAAGAAAACGTAATTCTCCACAGTTTTATTAACTCAAACTAAAGTAGTAGGGTTTACCTGATAATGCTAAGACTTGTATTCCCTTTAACCTTTAATTAAAGGATCGGGTAGACTAGATATGAAAATAACGAACAAGGCCATTTGAAACATGACTTACACTAAATGAAAAATAGCTGCCAAAATAAACACTACATCACACACTCATTTAATCCATACCTGCCCTCTCTGATCTCGATGGTCATGGAGCGGGACACCACGTCTCTGGAGGCCAGGTCCTTGGCGTTGGGTGCGTAGCGCTCCATGAAGCGCTCTCCCTCACTGTTGATCAGGATGCCTCCCTCTCCACGGCAACCCTCTGTGATCAGACAACCGGCTCCGTAGATCCCTGGAACGATTCACATTTTAAAAAGGACATTTGAGAAGGCTCAAATATTCTTGACGATATATTGATATTGGGGTTTACAAAAGGTGAACAAATCTGCAGTGGCTCAGCAGTTGGTGCTGACCTCCTACATGTCACATCATAGAGGGGCCTGGTGTCAGATTCCCAGCAGGAACAAAAATAAAGATGACCACTGGTCTTTTACTGACTAGGCTCGGTTATTGGAGACAGCCAGGCCTGAACAGAGCTATGGAACAGCCCAAAATTGGGGAGCCTCCATACATGTAAGCATGACTTCCTCACCTAAAAGTATTCCAAGTGCAAGTGTAACAGATTGCCCATGAAGTGAATAGGATAAATATCCGTTATCTCTCCCAGACACAGGAAGTTGTCGAAGCATTACACAACATGGTTTACATCTCTTCCATGATTCGTTTTTTGTAGAAATTCAAACTCAGAAACATAAAATGGCAACAACCGCACCACAGGACAAAAGACAATCAGGACAACTAGGCAGAGTCTTATCACACCTCTACAAAAAGACAACATGTTGGACTTTGAACGTTTATTGAAACAACACTAGCTCAAGTTACTATCAAAAATATAGAAATATATTTTAAGCATGCCTTTAGCTGCTGTAGAGCATTAAAGAGTCTGCTATATAAAATAAGATAAGGCTTTTCATAAATAAGATTGCGTTTTTGTTAGTTAGAATATTTTTTATTTCTCTCACCAGTAGGATGGAACTGTACAAACTCCAAATCCTGGCAGGGCAGGCCAGCTCTGGTCACCATTGCATTTCCATCACCGGTACTAGTGTGGGCAGATGTGCAGCTGAAATAGGTTCTTCCATAACCCCTGGAAGAGAAGATTCAACTCATTTTTAAACTTGTCCATCTCAAGTTTACTGCCAAAGTTCAGAGAGTCGATATAAGACAAATGTCTAATTTGTTCCTGTTTTTGTGACAGTGAGTGTGATACCTACCCAGTAGCAATGACAGTATTCTTGGCCCTGAAGCGGTGAATAGATCCGTCCTCCATGCAGAGAGCGATCACTCCTTTACACTCTCCATTTTCCATCAGCAGGTCCAGGGCAAAGTACTCTACAAAGTAACTGGTGTCGTAACGAAGGGACTGTACAGAAGACGGATACATGAAATTAGGTAAAACTGTATTCCATGGTATTTTATGAAGGAACTGAGTGAAATAAAGGGCAGAGAACATGTGTGGGGACCTACCCGTCCGTAAAGTGTATGCAGCAGTGAGTGTCCTGTCCTGTCTGCTACACAGCAGCAGCGATGAGCCTGGCCTCCTTTTCCATACTTGAGACTCTGACCTCCAAAGGCCCTCTGGTAGATCTTGCCCTCTTCAGTACGGCTGAAGGGCATGCCAAAGTTCTCCAGCTGGAAAAGAGGCACAACAACTTGATATTTCCTGCGATGCATACAAAAAATGGATGGGATGCAAAAATAAAAAAGTGTTGATTAAACAAAGTACAAAATTACATATCCACTATTGGGCAGGTGTTTCCGCATGTGTGCGCCTTCTTACCTCCACTACGGCTGCAGGAGCCTGCTCTGTCATGTAATGGATAGCATCCTGGTCGCCCAACCAATCAGATCCCTTCACTGTGTCGTAAAAATGCCACCTCCAGTCATCCTCCTCCATGTTTCCCAGAGCTGCATTAATCCCGCCCTGTAAACCAGGTTAATATTTACTTTATTAAAGATTAAGAACTTTTAATTGAGTGATTAAATCTACATGAGGCTTAGAATGTGCCAAACAACACTGTGTTGAGAGTTAGTTATATGTGTCCAATCATACAAAATTATCTGAACTTGTAACTCTGTAGAACCTGCAAAATAATCTAAATCCTTAATGAACACATAACATACAGTATGTTCTCATACCTGTGCAGCAACAGTGTGAGACCTGGTGGGGAAGAGCTTGGTGATGCAGGCGGTGTTGAAGCCAGCCTCAGACAGGCCGAAGGCTGCCCTCAGCCCTGCTCCTCCAGCTCCTACCACCACAGCATCAAACTCATGATCTACTACTGGGTACTGAGTAGAAATCTGAAAACAATAAAAGGGAAGAAGTTACCAAAAAACCTCCAATTAGAAGCATCCAGCAAGCGGTGGAAATCCAGATAGTCAAGAAAGTTATCAAGTTTAATATTGACACTAAATTATGCAGTGAACAAAATGAGTGCAATACAAACTATCCGTTGTACTTATGTACAATACACCCCTATAATGCGTCAACACAAATAACCCTATATAATGGTGAAAAAGAGTAAATATGTGACTCACATCATCGGATACTTTGGCACTTGTCTTCTTGCCATAGATGGAGAAGTGAAAGTCTCTGGATCCCTGAACTGCAGCAGCAGGGACCTGGCAGAAAAGACAACAATTGATATCAGAGGAGAACTATATATAATAGCAGCTCCATAAACTGAAATATGCTTAACTACATAAAACATACTCCTCTAATAAGCACTGCTATGTTTAAAGGCAACTTTGTTTTGCTAATAACACTTCCATAACAATCGATAATATAGCATTAATATTTGTAATCATTTATAGCTTAGATTTTATAGTGCACTTTGTACTTGATTTTTTCATTTGAGATTAACCATGCTATATGTGTAAGAATCATTGAGTCTGCAGTCGCTATTAAATGTATTTGTATTGTATGCATAACATTTTGCTAGCTACTGTTAGCTTAAACAGTTTTTCACAAGGGCAACAGAGGTAACGTTAACTAACAGACATGTTCAAATCCCTCTGTAATGTTGACATTTGACTCAAAATAAATAACGAAACATAGATTTGGTATAGATACATGACCTTTTGTTAGACTAGCATAATAGTCATTTTCCTGGTGTCACATTGAAACAGCCTGAGCTACATAACACAGGTTACACACATCGGAATCTGATAGTTACGAAAGCAGAAAGTGCAGCAAAATGTTTGCTTTTAGCGTAGAAAACAGATAGATAGATCACATAGGGTTATGTGAAGGACTAAGTAGACAATTGCAAAAACTCACAGCTGTTGTTTTAGATAATATCCTCTTGGAGAGTAGACGGGAGGCAGCACGGACACTCGCCATGTTGTCAGTTGAAGGAACGATTCTGAGCCACCGTGAAGGATGAGATATTCCATAGCAATGGACCAAACCATTCTGCGAAAACGGGGGAGTCACTCATTTTACTTCCGACAGTTATCATTTAAATCCTACTTTAACCGTGATTTAACTTTTAAAACACCACTTAGAGAGTTACAATACATCTCGCTTAATTCAAACAGAGTTTACCCTTAAGATCTAAACTGATCTTTAATCAAGTAACTTCCTACGAAATACCCCCGGTCGGTATAGATGGACTGCTAACGAGTAAACTTGTGTAAGCGGAGTGTGCAGGAACAAAAGTGACCTAGACTTATCATTCAAGGTGAGACGCAGCACCAATATTTAACAGACGTGTGCCGACTAGTAGTCGGATTTACAAGACTATTATGTCCTGTAATGTGTTTGTATTAAATAATATAACTAGCATGAACCTTCAAGCTTAGTCATGTCTGATTCGGTTAATGCTAACAAGCTAATTGAAGCTAGTAGGATATTACTGCAGTGTGGCTGTTTGATTAAAAGGCACACTGCTACTTCAGGGGCACCAGTTTGTGTTGCAAAATGTAAACATTCATTGCAATGCATATTCAGAGGAGTATATGCTGTGTTGATCTCCCTTCATGTGTGTATGTGTCTGTGACAGCAGCTTCCATGAACAACCTGAATGAACCCCCCATGTGGAACATTGAGCCAGATCCCCGAGGAAGGGGGGCGGGGGCCGGTGATGGCCATCAATGGAACTACGCCCTGCTGGTCCCAATGCTGGGACTGGCTGCATTTCGTAAGTTATATCAGAGTGTGTCTGTGTTTAGGTTACAGGAATAGATATTGAATGTGCTCATACAAAGCTGGTTGAGCTTTTGAAAACCCAAAATATCAAATGCCATTAGGTAGCTATTAAAATATATTCTCCTTCTTTGCCATGACTAATAATTACCAATCTGACTTGACAATATGACAAACAGAAATTGAGTTCCTGCATATTATGACTTTAAATTGACACAAAGACAGACACAATTTAATATCTCATCTATTAAAGCCAGTATGGTTTTTTGTTTGGGTCTACATTGTTGTATACATTCTTATTTTAAGATATATTAACTGTACTTACTTTCTCGAACCTAGCAAACAAGCACAAGCTTCAGATAATTCCATTGGTTGAGAAAAAGGTGCTTGAGTTTAAGATAGTTGCAATTTATCTTATTTATTTAAATAATTTCTCAACTTCCACTGTGCCGTTTAGGTTGGATCTGGACGAGGGAGTCTCAGAGGGAGATCCAGGAGGTCAAAGCTCAGTATAAAATAGACATTTCATCAATAAAAAGCGAAATGGAGATAAAGTACCGTGAGACACTAACAGATAGGCGAAGGGCAGCAGCTACACTCGAGCTGGAGCTGGAGAAGGAAAGGCAGAGGGTGAAAGGCTACAAACAGGCCATGGTCTCACAGAGCCATCAGCTGATGGAAGAACGGAAACAGCTACATGAGGTAACATCTTGTCTTGCAGTTTATTTCCACTACTGTGCTATTTCCTTATGGACCTGCATTAAAAAGAAAATACTGTCTTCTTTCTTACAAGGAGCGTGAAGCCTTGGAGGAAGAAAAGCAGAGGCTGGTGAAGTCCGGCGCTGCAGGGGCGTTACTGCATCAGGCCCTGAAGCGAGAAGACAACCGGTTCCAGCGAGCCAACGCCACTCTGAAGGAGCTGGAGTATCAGCTTCTGGAGCGCCAGAATGCTTACTGTTCCTTCATCCAACCTCGGGACCAGCGGCTGGAGATGGAGAAGAACATGCTGATCAAGGTTGTCAAAGACCCTGTCCTGGCAGAACTGGACCTAGAGTTTGATCTTAAGGATGTTTTTAAGAGAGATACGCACTGTGCTGACTTGCTAAACATGGACAAGAGGAAGAATGGCAGCCTCATGTGGGTTTACCTCAAGTACTGGCAGCTGCAGGTCACTGTGCAGAAACACAAGAGAGCTGAAGGAGCCATCTTAGGAGGGAAAATCCAGTCCCACACAAAGTGACGAACACGAGCTGGGGTTTTTCATTAGACTTTTAAGAATGTTCAGAGGAGTGGTGGATCAGGACTGAAAATGCATTTTCTTTGTTATCTTCTTTACTTGTTAAGGCCCGGACACACCAATCTGACAACAAAGAACTGACACAGACGGACCCCGACTGTTGCGTCGCCTCGCGTCTCTGCGTTTTGGCCATGTGTCGCACTGGAACACACCGCAAAAACTTCAGCCGACGGCCAAGAAGCACGCACGAACTGCGCATGCGTGAGTGGCAATAACTCTCCTTACTAGCAGGCGGCGGTAGTGTGTATTCGTCATTCAAAAGAGGCAACAACCGGAAGACAGATTGTGTGATAACAGAGAGAAGAAGAACAGACTGTGTGATATAAACAAACAACAAATAGCGTGTGCGTTCCATTTTCACTCTACAGCAGTGGTTCTCAAACTTTTTCTGTCAGGCCCCCCTTTGGAGAAAAAAAAAAAGTCGGGCCCCCCCAACACACATAGTCAGGCTCAGTGGCGGCGCCAGAGACTTCTTTTGGGGGTGCTGTGGGGTAGCTTGACGTTTCATAGAGGGTGCTCAAACATTTAGGGTTTCCCATTAATGTATCGGTCGCTACAGTGGAATGTTCTACTGCAACACTCCCCACACGCATATACACAGTGTTCCCGCAACTGTTACAACGAAGGCTCGATAATCAGCTCACGGCATATAGGTGTAAGCAGGGGTCAAGTGCTATTTTTATAGGTGGTGTGTGGACCTCATATAGGGGGGTCCGGGGCAAGCTCCCCCGTGAAGATTTCTTTTTAAATATTGAAGTTAAAAGCATTAATCTGGTGCACTTTGAGAGCAAAATGAAGAGACCTATGGATACATCTCTCAACACCCATATGAAACAGAACTGTAAACAGATTTATTTTTTCTTTATGGATATATATTACAAATCACCCTTTTAAACTTTATTCTTGTTTTGCTGTCATATAGTATTTCATAGCTGTTTTTCATTTATTCTCTTATTTTTTTATAACTATAATGATCATATATATATATATATGTATGCCTCGGAAATAATTGTTTACATTAATGGTGACCAAAACGTTTGAGACCCACTGAGATAACACTGAGAGAATCCTTGAGCTCACTGAGTCTCTCAGTCTGACAGGAGAGGACTCTCCTCCACTTTGTTGTTGAAAAAACTCCTTATATCCGTTAGCGTAGCTCGCTAGCACCAGAAGCTAACAACAATGATCTCCGGTACCGGTGCGCTCTCTCTCTCGCTCGCGCACACAAAATGGCTCGTTCCACACACACAGAGCCGAGCTTTAATGAAACACAGAGACCCAGACGTAATAGTACTGTACTGCATCATATTATTTTCGAATCAATACTTTTTCAAATTATGATTTTTTTTTTTTAATCTTTTTTTTTTTTTTATATAACCATTTTTCCTCCCGGTCTCTCACGCCCCCCCTGGCATGCCTCTGCGCCCCACACTTTGAGAACCACTGCTCTACAGCGAGAAGCTCATAGGGCTTTCCTGAACCTGTGTCGAGAGCTGGAGTTGAAATCTCAGATTTGCCTTCTTAATAGTTTGTTTGGGTCCCTCACTTCCGTTTCGCTTCTCATGCATTGATTCGCCAGCTGAACAACCAATCAGAGTGATTTCTTTTGCCGACTGCCCGCCGATTCAAGGGTTTTCGGCGAAAAGGCGTCTGCACGGTTGAAAAGACCCGACGGTGCGGGACACATCAATCTGTGTAGGGCATGTCGACGCTCATCGTCGGCCTGACGCCCACCGACGCCATTAATCGACCTGGGCTGAAGTCGAATAGTCCATTTAGCTTAGGAACCTTCCTAACGGAGTGAAATGACCCGGAAGTCCCTCAGTGGCAGCCATGATAAGTGGCGTTCGAATTCTCTAGATCAGTGGTTCTCAAATGGGGGTACGCGGACCCCTAGGGGTACATTGGAGTACTGCAGGGGGTACGTGAGATTTATTTTATGTTAATGAAAAAAACAAACATAATTAATGCATTTATACAAACTACTAATAGTAGATTAACTACTTTATTCAAAAGTTTACAGTAATTCTAGATAATAAAATGGGAAAAATAAACGGGGTGCTCTTTTCCTCTCCCTCTCCGGACAGCCCGTCAGTCTCGTGCAGCTCGCTGAACCTGTAATAAGTGACCCGACAGTAAAGAATACATATATTTATAGCTAGTTCCAGAGTAGATAAACTAGCTAAGTGTGTTAGGTCTAACTCTTAGTGTATTTAATGTTGCTCCACTCAACGATCCGTCACAGCGGCGGAGCTGTGATAATGCAGAGCTGCGTGTTCTCCGTCAGCAGCAGCTGCTCTGATCTCTCTCTAGCGTCCGGTTATACTTCACTCGCGTTATGTCCAAATCTATCAAATGTAGATAGTTCTAGTTAATTATATGACTGCCTGCTTATCAAAGGACACCTAAACAATAAGCATTGCTTGGCAACGGCGTGTGGCCGCAAAGTATAGCGCAGCATTATACATTTGTTTATATGAGGGGTCAAAATCCCATGCTCATAAAATGCTCATATATTTGTTTCTCTTCATTCCCCACCCCCCAAAATAAATAAATATACAAATATACCAATTTTAGGAAAAGTAACGAAGTTTGAGCAGTGTGGGTTTGATATTAACAGAGTTACACATATTTCAAAACGCAAAGTGTAATAACTGCAGTTTGCCTCCCTGTTAGCATGACAAGCCCATGTTTCTCACTAAATTGTAAGTACAACTTATTAAAAAGATCAGTTCAATGCAACTAATGTCGTCTTAGTGTTTTTGCATGATGTTAAAATTGGTTTGCCATGAATTTAGTGATGGATTGTAAACATTTGAAATGTAGCATTTAAGTGTTTATCAATTACAATGTTGTTGTTTTAATAAATCAGATGGTGCAGCGCTGTACTGTACCTCTTTATATAGAGAGGCGAAGTCCCTCCCTTTCCGGGAGCCTCCATGGGACCCCGGAAGCGTAAAATTATACATTGAAGTCAATGGAGAGAGAAAGGTTATCTTTTGATCCCGTTTGAATTGTGCCACGAATGACACATATGATGTTTGTCAATTTAAAAGAATATTTTGCAAGTCAAAAAAATTAAAATGTGTCGTAAAATTGTGAAGTTACAAATGTTTTTGTGTGAAACCGCTCAGTGAACTACAGGTCTCTTGGTCTCGCACAATACGCGTCACCATCACAAAGATGGCCGTCACGTTATCAAATTTCACCTGTTTCTTTCAGAATGAGAATAAAAGTATAAAACGAGGTGACTACAAGTCTGGACACGTTGAGAGCTGTACATACACGAAAGGGGAGTTAGTCGGTTCTGTAAGAGCAGCGGGACCGGCTTTACAAGATGTTGGTGAGTAATATGAGTGCAATGTGTAACGTTAATGTCAGCTAGCTAACATTAGCTAACAAGGTACACTAACGTGTTTTGTTTCAGTAACTAGTGTTCTCCTTTAGAACTTCGTGGTCTGTGTGTATGCTGTGGATAACATTAGTGTTCACAAGAACAAGGTAAACTCCCGTGTTTTGTTTTAGTTGCTCTTCAGATTGAAGCGGCCAGTTTTATATCGACTATACTGTATGTGTGATCTCCTTTTACATCTCGTTGTGTCATTTGAGTTTATTTGCTGTGTGTAGATTCAAGGGTTTTGGTTATCTTGTCAATTTGTTTGGTTATCCAGGCACAGCTGTGTGTGACTCCCTCGGGTACACTGGTATGTGTTTTCCTAATGTAGAGAGCATTGATTAATTAATAAACTACACACTGAGTCTAGATCCTGACCAAATCCTTTTTAATTGTTGATCAAATGTTTTTCAAAAATGTATTCATACACATTTAGAAAAATACAATGTACAATCACAACCAGTACAACCACATTACAAAAATTACAGAAAAAACAAACAATAACAACAATCAGACAAAACTATGGAAAAATAATCCCTCCCACCCCCAGATCCGGACCATCCTTGTATTATTGCTCATTCAATCTATTATAGCATGCTAACAAACATGGTACTTACTTTATTTGTACAGATCTGCATGGGAGACGATGGCGCGATGCAGAGCGCTGTCTGTGATTGTGCACGGGGGATGTACAAATGCAGCCACGCTGCAGCATTGGCAATATGTGCCATGTGGCAGATCAGCTCCACAGATGTCGAGTGCCAGTGGAGGAAGCCTGGCACTTCCAAAGTAGTCCAGCCGGTGTCTCAACTCTATCAACAGTGAGAGGAGACATACAACTCACTGGCCAGAGACATCGCCACTCAGGATGTAGACTGGTTCAGGTCTGCACTGAGGGGCGCACAGTTTGGCATGGCATAGCTTTTGTCACCTGAGCCAGAGCCGCGGCCTCAACATCAGGCCATTGTCACCGTGCCGGAGCTGGTGAAGGGGCATGGGGGTCGGGGGCTTGAGGCAATTCTTGCCTCAATGCGACTGAGCAGAGACCAGCAAGCTGCCATCCAGACAGCCACCGGAGGACAGCGGACAAAGTGGCAGTTACACAGGCGGGGCAGGTTGACAGCCAGCAAGTTTGGTGCTGTGCTGCGGTCGGGACTTTCATCCACTCCATGCGCGTCCCTCATGAAGAGGGTGCTCGGGGGGTACAACTTGGACGGAGTCATGGCTGTCAACTGGGGGGTTGTAAACGAGGCCGAAGGGGTGCAGGCCTATCAGGAGACAGTGTTCGAGTCTGGTCTCTTTGTGAGTGAGTCGGTGTTTTGGGAGCATCCCCCGATGGACTTGTGCAGCCATCTGCCCTGCTGGAGGTGAAGTGTCCACCATCATTATATAGGATATATATATATTTGTATACATATCTGTAAATTGTATAATTTTATTTGATTTAAAAGTATTTTTGATCTCTGTCTATAAACACAAACGGAGTAAGATTGACAATAAAGTTGACTTTGAAAAATATATATATTCTTTATGAAAATAGTTGACTGTTGTCAAATTAATCCAAATGAAACGTTGGACTGAACTACAACTACGCCTTTAAATCTCTACGGACTGTTCTTCAGTGGGATGGCAAGTTCCTATCTTTAAACATTTATTAGTTTTTTCTCAGAACAGATTTGATTTTCTGAAGTTAATTTAACTTAACCATGTAAGGTCATTATTAAAAAGCTACAATCAATTTGTTTAGGGTTGAATAAAATAATGATAAACATTTCATTTGGATAATTTACTGACAGAATAAGAAACTCAATGATGCTCAACTCACCTGTTCCTTTTTATAAAGTGAAACAGTTGAAACGATAGATTTTAGTAAACTTAAAAACAACCTTCTCCAAAAGCTATCAAGGAATATACCGAATACTTGTTTTAGAACTTTATTACATATTTTTATATAAATAGTTTGAGTGATCCATAATTGACAGAAGCTTGTGTTTACACTGACCTGTTACTCATATATTAATGTCTTTGTAACTTATTTAAACCACTACCTCACTCATTTCTTTCATTCATCACGGTTCAGTAAACTAAGTGATACATGAACCTGTTTAATAATTATAATAACGTAGGATTGCAACTCTTTGAAACTGTAGGTGGCTCTTAAAAGAGCCGTTGTGTTTGGGTGTGCTGGTCTCAGGTCAGTCTAAGCCCTCTCTCCGCGGATGCGGCGCGCCAGCTGGATGTCCTTGGTGCTTGGTTCATCTTACTGGGGGGGCAGCTACATGGATGTCGGTGCAGTCCACAATCATTGTGCAGTTGAAGGCAGAATGAATTTATTATTGACTCCGAATGAAGCACAACTTCATGTCATACAATACATTGACTTTGTTTGTAATTGTGTAAAAAAATAAAGCATTGATTAGCAAGCAGGACCTGCAGGAACAGAGCACGGTGATGGATGGAGCTGGGAAGAGAGAAGAATAAAGAAAACAGATCAACTTCATTATCGGATATTAAAAATTCAATTTCAAAACAAGTTGCCACTCCTACAGTTTTCTAGTATGTAAAGATGATTTCACTTGACCTATGCACAATATCACACTCAATACATGTGTGTCTCTGGGGGGTGCATTGTGCCTTTGATGTATATAAATAATATACCATAACCAAATACTATTACGTACAGTGGAAATCAGGTTGCCAGAGCAGGTCAGTCCAGTGTGCATGTTCCTCAGGGTCTCAGCAGTTACAGGTGAGGTAAAGAAAATAAAAGAGAAAAAGGTCAGTAACAACACTTTAAAGAATTATCTCTTTTAATAATGTTCTCTCAGTAATCACTCAACTACTGTCTTTCCAACAAAGAGATTGACTCACTATCATCACAATGAAACACGTCCAGAAGAATGGACCACAGATGGAAATGAGCTATTAGCTATAATCTGGCATATTGCATCTCTTCTCTTTGCTGAGATTAATGTTTTTGTATGCATGGTCCTTCTATAAATAAATACATGTCATGCAAAGCTGCCTGCCTGCCTTCCTTCCTTCGACTCAACCTGAACTGCCTGATCTTTTAATGTTCAATGTTAACCATTTGAGCAGATAGCATTAAGTAGAAAAGATCGCAGATGCTAATCTGCCGTTAGCCTACCTCCCGCCCCCTTAGCACCTGGTGGAGCAGGCAATAGGCTCCTCTTCAAATGTTTCACAAAATACTTACCATCATGACTACTCTTACTGTTTAACATTTGGGTTCACTTCATGTTAAGGCTAATACAAATGACAAGGCTAAGTAATGTGATGCAAACTAACGTGCTCGCTACTAGCTATGTAGCTAGCTTGACTGTGTTCCATGCACAACATGTGTATTACCTGATATGTTTGGTCCAACGACTCCTGGGGCCTATGCTACGAAGCTGGTTCAACCTAACCTGGATATGTTTGAGTTAGCCGGTTGGCCTAATCCAAAACATACGCGCTCTCGCTAAACTGTACTACGACGCTGGTTATCAAGTGGATCGCTCAAGCCAGCCGTGTCCTATCTAGTTAGGTGCGCGTTCACATGAAAGGGGTGGTATTTGGAGCATTCGACCAATCACAAACATGGAGAAGCGCACTGACAGCGCAGCGTCATACTTCCTGAATGAAAAGTGAACTTTAATACTAGTCAAAAATGAAGAAGTTAAACTTTAAACATCCATGACTTAAACACTTTATCCAGGATCAAAGCCTCAGAGCTGCACCTGCAAGGTGAATACAGCTGGCAAAAGAAAAAGTGTTTGAATGCGTACATTAACAGGTTTATGATATCACTGCCCCGTCTAAAACACGATCTGACTTCAATTACATTTGTCTCGAGTGTTTCGTCAACTTATGTGTTGCTTAAAATAATACTTCTGCATACAGTATGTGACACAGTGAGTGTTGCACGGCCAGATACGGCTCAGCTGACTCAGATAAGGAGAGATATGATACATTATGAAGTGATATGCCGCGGACTGTACTTAATGTACTCTGATCCGGTTACTTATGTTGTGGCCGATATTTAAGTACGCTTTCTTAACGCTAATGTTATAATAGTCAGATTGCTCTGAAGATGGAGGTGATATTCTATTCATGTTCACGTTCACACAGTCGGTGATTTTTGCCGGCCGTCTTTCCTGCGACGGCAGTTTTTCTGTATTTCCTTTCTCCTGTAATATGACTTGATCGCTTTAAACTCCGCACACTGAGCTCTGATTGGTCAGCAGGCGGTGCTTTCACTGAGTTGAGCTCTTAGCCTGCAACCTAACCTGGTCCCGACCAGGTTAGCTGCTTAGCATATATTACCATGGAGATCTAGCCTGCTAAAAAGAGAACCAGCTTCGGATGACCGGAAAGCCGGAGTTTTCCCTGAATTTAGCCGGCTAAGCGAAAATCCTGCTTCGCAGTATACCCCCCTGGTCCTTTCATCAGACGGGAAGCGATAGAACGAGCTATGATCTATAAGTATGATCACTTATGTGATTACAACCTGGTACAAAGCACACAGGCATCTTGTAAAAGTGAATTTATTTTTAGCAATCTCTTATTTATTGGAGGGAATAAATCAGTTATGAGATCTTCTTCTTCTTCTTCGCTTTAATTACGAGTCGCAACCACTTGGAGCATTATCGCCTGTGACATCACTTACGCGAGCCAGAATGGGATTTGGGATTTGTAGTCTTTGTAGTCGCGTATTTTTCATAGTCTTATATTTCAACAGTTTTACGACAACATGTGACTTTTTTGACATGGAACTTATTGTTTAAGATTGACAAACATCATATGTGTAGTTCGTGGCACAATTCAAACGGGATCAAAAGATACGTTTTCTCTCTCCATTGAATTCAATGTTAATTTTTCGCTTCCGGGGTCCCATGGGCCGGAAGTAGATGGGCGTGACTTTGCCTCTCTATAGGCATTTTTACTGATCAGGGGGTACTTGGCTGGATCTTTTTTTTAAAGGGGGTACATGATTAAGTTAGGGTTGAATAAAATAATGATAAACATTTCATTTGGATAATTTACTGACAGAATAAGAAACTCAATGATGCTCAACTCACCTGTTCCTTTTTATAAAGTGAAACAGTTGAAACGATAGATTTTAGTAAACTTAAAAACAACCTTCTCCAAAAGCTATCAAGGAATATACCGAATACTTGTTTTAGAACTTTATTACATATTTTTATATAAATAGTTTGAGTGATCCATAATTGACAGAAGCTTGTGTTTACACTGACCTGTGACAACATGTGACTTTTTTGACATGGAACTTATTGTTTAAGATTGACAAACATCATATGTGTAGTTCGTGGCACAATTCAAACGGGATCAAAAGATACGTTTTCTCTCTCCATTGAATTCAATGTTAATTTTTCGCTTCCGGGGTCCCATGGGCCGGAAGTAGATGGGCGTGACTTTGCCTCTCTATAGGCATTTTTACTGATCAGGGGGTACTTGGCTGGATCTTTTTTTTAAAGGGGGTACATGATTAAGTTAGGGTTGAATAAAATAATGATAAACATTTCATTTGGATAATTTACTGACAGAATAAGAAACTCAATGATGCTCAACTCACCTGTTCCTTTTTATAAAGTGAAACAGTTGAAACGATAGATTTTAGTAAACTTAAAAACAACCTTCTCCAAAAGCTATCAAGGAATATACCGAATACTTGTTTTAGAACTTTATTACATATTTTTATATAAATAGTTTGAGTGATCCATAATTGACAGAAGCTTGTGTTTACACTGACCTGTGACAACATGTGACTTTTTTGACATGGAACTTATTGTTTAAGATTGACAAACATCATATGTGTAGTTCGTGGCACAATTCAAACGGGATCAAAAGATACGTTTTCTCTCTCCATTGAATTCAATGTTAATTTTTCGCTTCCGGGGTCCCATGGGCCGGAAGTAGATGGGCGTGACTTTGCCTCTCTATAGGCATTTTTACTGATCAGGGGGTACTTGGCTGGATCTTTTTTTTAAAGGGGGTACATGATTGAAAAAAGTTTGAGAACCACTGCTCTAGAGTCTAGATGATAGGAAAGGAGGTTTCAAACGTCCTTTATAACCTCCTTTAGCTTAGGAACCACTGGACCTCCCTCACCGAAAGGAGAAGAGAAAATGCTGCCCCACAATGCCTTGCAGCCGCAGCATTTGCCGTCACACAAGTCGGCCGTTCACGGAAACAACCGATTATGACCGAGAAATGATATCATGAAAGTTACGGTGATTATTAAGCATTTTAAAACGTATGTGGTAAGTTGCCAAACTTATTTGTTTTGAACGTTCAACAGTATTATAATCAAAAAGAGAAATATGAACGTTAGTTTTTACTGAAATGATCAAATAAAGTCAACATTTCACAGTCTTTACTGAGCTGTGTGGGGTTTGTTCAACTTTTAAAAGATGTTTGAATGGTGATATACACAGTGATAGATGTTAACGACTAACGTTTATAATAAATACATTTGTATTTATTTTAAGATCTTTTCATAGTTCATACGTATTGGGATCATTTGTATTAATGTGGACCGGAGGGAGAGGGTGACGAGCATAAGTTTCACTTTTCTTTTTTATTTCAATTCCAACTTTGGTCATGAAGAATATGTTTCTCTGTTGTCCACGTTCATAAAGCATAAAACAACAGCATCAGAGCACGGTGCAGAGTCTCTAGATGAGTTTACAGCATAGGTTTACAGTAGTCCCTCGTTCTTATTATACATCATGTAGTCGGCTGTATAGAAAACTGTAGTTTAGTTTCCCCACAGCAGCAGATGCACATTTATGACCTCTGCTGGCGCATCATAAATACGTCGCATAGTGAAAGTGCAGTCGTATTCTCAGAATGTATTATGGCAACTTGCCATAATACATTCTGACGAAAAATACAAATTATTATGAATACAAATAAAAGAAGCCTCCCGTGAGTACAAGTTATAAAGTAGATTTTAAAAACGTTTTATAGAATAAAAGCTCACTGCTGGACGTTGTAGAAATGCGTGTGTGCACCACGACAAAGGAGCCTCATTTAGTTTTTCTTTATTATGTTTGCATACAATCAAAATCGTGATAGGAATTACAGTGTTGATAGTTGTAGTGGGCAGGGGCGGACTGGCCATTGGGAATACCGGGAGTTTTCCCGGTGGGCCGGTGCTGTGCATGGGCGGGTTGGTAGGGAAACGGGGTTCAGGGGGAGTGGCTGTACCCGTAGGATAGAAAAGGGGGAAGTGAGTGACGTCTGACTCAGAGGTTGCGCGGCTGTGGAGAAGAACGTGTTGCCCACATTCTGTTACTGAGTTTAGGCTAGTTAGCTAGCAGGTTTATTGTTTTGGGTGCAGTCACTTTTGTCTCCACTTGCTGTTCAAATAAATGTTGAAAGAAAAAGTAAATCTGTTTCATATGGGTGTTGAGAGATGTATCCATAGATTTAGTCCCTAATTTTGCTCTCAAAATGGACCAGATAGATGCATTTAACTTCAACATTAAAAAAAAAAAAAATCTTCCCGGGGGAGCATGCCCCCGGACCCCCCTAGAGGAAGTGAGGTCCACCACCTGCCCACATCCCCTGTTAAATTGTCTCACCCACATTGAGGATGCTTCCTACGCCTATGTTTTATTCCATGCGTCAAGTCAGGCAAATTGGGTCCAAATGTTATTGCATCAATGATCTGTTAACATTAAAATCACTAAATATATGCTGTAACTATTTTGGTCTAGGCAACTCAAGGTAGGCTCAGGTAATGTGATTACTATATGAATAATGGTCCAAAATAACATAAAATGCATAGGGTTTTTTGTTAAGTAACATACTTTCGTCGCCGGCCGGCCGATACATGCCGCGCATTAAGTGGGCCTGTCTGTCAATTAATCCCCGGGCCACATTTTCCCCCCAGTCCGCCCCTGGTAGTGGGAAACACAGGTATGGGTAAGCTGTTAGCTGCATTCACCCTATATACTGTAGGAAAGACGGCTAACACTACCAAGCTATGCAGGAAGTAACGTACCATTTAGCTAGCTTCCACTTTTTAATCAAACCATCACATTTCAGTTTGACTTTTGGGAACTAAGAGTGGCCTTCAGATCTATTGATGTTGAAAAGTTTTGGTTTGCTTATGGTTGCCTTACTTGCTTGGTCACCGCACCTCAAAAAGCCTACACACTATGCAGCTTTCCTTTATCTGTACGTCACGCTTGAGATTGCTAAATGTTAATACGAATGTATATTGGGATTGCTGCGGTAAAACGTGAATGAGCCCAAAAAACTGTGATTTCCATCCCCTCATTTCCACTGCATTTAAAAACAAATCTGTCTGTGTTGACAAAGGTTTTGGAAATGGCAAAATGTGAATAAGATTGTACTTCATTTAAACATACAATGAACACTAGCTTAATAATTAACATTAATACTTTTGTTTTATTATTCAAAATGTTGCAAACTGTAATCTGATGTTAAAGTAAGTGGATGATTCAATTACTGAATACAAAACTTTAATAGTTACATAAAGGCAAGTTTTACAAGAAGGTTAGTCCTTCCTTGCATTTGTAGAAACAATAGGATTCCTTGTGATTGCAACCAAAGTGTGACAATAAAAAATTAAACTCTGAACAGCCCTGTGTGTACAATATTTTTTATTTTAGGCACTTCTATTCCATTAACACAATCTGTAACAAAAAGATACTCTTCATCATGAAAATCAAGTAATTATAAAGAATGTGCTCAAATACATATACTGTAGAACATTTGTAATGATGTCAGATGTATACTTAATGCCCTATCATGCATAATAAATCCAGTGTGTCGCTATCTTTAATCTCTGTACATCAGTAGTATTTAACGCTTAACAGAAGATGGCACCAGAAATCAACAGCTAAGGCGTATTGGCAACAAGTAGGTCCACCTTTTATAAAGAAAGGAAAACAGGAGTCCATGTGTTCAAGGCACACACTTGGGGGGAAAAAACAGCAGACATTTTGACTTGTGATAGTAGAAGAGCAGGTGTTACTAATAACATTCAGTAAGCCAGCATGCACAATACAAGTATCTGTGATCTTATTAACATCTGCAAATCTGTTCAATATTTGATATTCCATATTCCATTGTCATATATCTTTGAATATGTATATTTGCATATATAATATCTACATGTATATTTTCTATTTCAACACGTATATTTTCTATTTTCTTTTCTTTTCTTTCTATTCTTGTTTATTTGTGGTTTTGTTTTATTGTAAAATGCCTTGTCTTTTATACTGCTGCAACAAAAACAATGTCCCAAATTGGGATCAATAAAGTACCATCTTATCTTACATCCGGACCAAAACCACCAGACTCAGGGACAGTTTCATCCCACAGGCCATAAGACTATTAAACACCTGAACTTTGAAATAACATCCATAACATTCATCTGGCTGCTATTTAGAAATGATTTGTCTAATATATCATATTCCAATCACTTGTATAGACTCTTATTGCACTATTTATTAGGCTTCTCAATACTCAAATTTCCCCTCCTCAACTCCTTGACTCCTCGGTCCTCCGGTAGTGACCCGGAAATGAATTTCAGCGCGCCATTTTGAAGGACGTCTCATTTCTCTAAATGCACACCGAGGATCGAGCGTCGAGGAGGCTCTCTGGAGGAGCTATAACCGAGGATACACTGATGGTTCTTCCACGGCTCCTCCGCGGATGCATTTCCGGGAACGGTGGAGGCGTGACGCACGGCCGGACTTATCTCAGCCAATGACAGCTCTGCATGCATCCCCTGGATATTATTTTAGAAACTGCTCTCATCGCAACGCGATGTTTACAGTGAGAACAGCTGTGAGGCCCGTGCAGAAAGCAGAGCAGTGTGTACAATATATATCACTCAGTATAACAGACCTACTCTCTTTATTTGCTTTAGTTTAGTAGATATCTACAAAGAGTCGATATTTTTCTAAGAACATTTAGTGCTTCACATAATAAAATACACAACGGCTGTAGCCTGATTATGCTTTAGGAGCTGTAGATGTGTGTGGTACAGTGTGTAGGTGTGTGTGTGGTAGGCTACAGTGTGTAGGTGCGTGTTGTACAGTGTGTCGGTGTGTGTTGTACAGTGCGCAGATGCGGCGGACAGACAGGTCTCAGTTGGTTTGGTGTCCTCTGCTTACTTTTAATACTTGCAAATACAACTTTTGGCCCGTAATTTCAATTCCCCATTTCAGCGACCAGAGAGAGGGGGGGATATATCCAGTCTCTGATTGTGTTACGTTATTATGAGAGTGCTCTCATACTTTAAATTGCATATATTTATATACATATATTTGTGTGTGTGTGTGTGTGTGTCCGCATCTGTAGCCTGTTATTGTCTCATTATACCGCACTCTCAATTAATTCAAAGTAAATATGTGGGGGAACAATGTTCAGCTGATCTAACAGAGATTATAAAATATGACAAAACACTCGACAGCTGATGCAGCTGTTGCCAGGTAATAATGAATGGACGTCGCTTTAATATGACTGCTCAGAGGAGAGGAGTTCTCATTTCTTTAAACGTCTGCTGCTTCCCCTCCTCTCTCCTCGGTCCTCCGCTCGCATCTCCTGTGGGCGGGACTAAGTCTCGAGGAGGGGAGTCGAGGAGGGGACATTTAAGAATTGAGAAGCCTCTATGGTGTAGTCCCAAACGATAGCTGAGGATTCTGGGTAGTGTAGTGTCTTCGGCCATCCTAAACTGAACAAATGTTTGTTTCTCCGAATCGAAGGGGAAAATTACAAAAGCATTGTACACAATTTAAACCAATCAATGTTGTGTAATCAACAAGGATAATCTGGTGTTTTTTAGTTGATGAGTAGTGCAGATAGCACTGTAAAATCAATCGGCAGAGAATACTTACTTCCGGGTGTAAAATCCTGCGTGATCCAATGGGAATGGATGCTCACATTGCTCTCCGTAATACAATAAAGAGGACATGATCAAATCGGAATATAATGTTCTTTTAAAAAACGTTAACTAAAGGGAACAATCTATTTGACACAGCTGAAGCTCTGGCCTTCCTTAAAAACAAACTAATTTAATACAAATCACAGTTGTATTACACACAATGCACTGTTTTTTGAGAACAAAAATTCGTAACTAATGCACCATAATACATTCTGTCGAAAAATTAAAATTATTATGAATACAAATAAAATCAAAGAAGCCTCCCGTGAGTTACTACAAGCTATAAAGTAGATTTAAAAAACGTTGTATAGAATAAAAGCTCACTGCGGGACGTTGTAGAAATGCGTGTGTGCACCACGACAAAGGAGCCTCATTCACTTTACATTGGGGTTGTTTGCGTGGTGCAGACACGTAAATGTAACAAAGTTCGTGACTCCACCATGCAATGCGGTGTTAAGGAGTCGCATTCTGGTGAGATCAGGTTGATAACAATCCACTATGATGATATCCATATTGGATGCACAATTAATTATATGTACATAGAGATGTATTTTGTTTCCACTTATCAAAAATGAATCACAACAATTGTATCCATTTAACTCCATGAGTGCCATGAATTACTGCTCACAGGGATACATTGTAGACCTGGAAGATGTCAGTTTGTCCACCTCAGGTATGCATTTAGGATTCCCTTGTATTACTCCACAATGTGATATTGCACGTCTATGTGTTGCTGGCTGCAAGTGTCTTCAGGAAGAAAAAGACAATAAATAGACAATGTGTTAAACAGAAAACGAGAACCATTAACACATGGAAAATATGTTTCTAACATTATTTTTGCTGCAAAGTCGTAGAATGTGTTGTTGGCATGTTGATACACTTGATTCCAGGATATTTATCATGATATTTGTGGGACTTTATTTGTTTTTTATCCATAAAGAACATCTCTCTTTACACTCGATATGTTTGTTGACGTTTATGATTCCTGGCCAAAAACCAAAAGCATAGTATATCTGTTTACTTTGTCTGGTTTGTGGGAGCTTTTAGGTTAACTATCAGGGAGACTGGACACTGAACGTGCATGTGAATCTAAATAAGGGGATAGAGCTAAAAGTTTTGCTCAGTACTGCAACACCTTACCACCAAACTGCAACAGAAATAGTCAAACAGCACCCTTTTACCTCACACTGGGTTAGGGTTACCCCTGTGATGAATGGATTAACTAAAGCAGTAGCTTTTCTATAAGGTTGCCAAACATCTCAATGATGTTCTTTTTTTGTTTGCACCATAACTTGGTGATTAAGTGCTGGATATGATGCCATAAATGCAAATGTACTGACTCTTAGAACTATGTGAAATCATAATAAATCAATACATTCCAGGTTTAAGAACTTCATTTCCGGACTGTTATATTCTAACACTCTCAAAAGTGCTGCTGCATTTACCATAGTATATATCAGTTCGCTGAGGCTGCCTTTATGATTGACTTACCACAGGGTCAATAACATTATTATATTTAAAACATACAAAATGTATGTTTTAAATATAATAATTTGCCAACCGAATTAGGAGAATAGAATCCAGTAAATCTCTCTTTAAATCAGTCAACAGCAGTACTCACAAGAACATTACGAGAGGTGTTATTTTTTGGAGTTTGAATTATACTTAACATAGAAAATGAGAAAACAATTAATCAACACTTTCATTTTTCACTGAAAGTCACAGTTAAGCTGATTACATTTAGAAGCACATTTTATTTAACCAACACCAGTACTGCATGTAAACGACAATAACAAAGGCTACGTTATATTTTCTGAATTTTAAATGACTCCTCTCTTCACTCCCTCCTCTGCACCCGGCTGGAGGTTTCCCTCTGCGAGGACATCAGGCTGGAGGCTCTGAAGTTCTCTCCGAGTGGCTTGCTGACGTCCTGAGTAATGGCAGTCACTTCCTGTTTGTCCTCTTCATTATTTCCCTTCTCTTGTATGACTGGCTTTTGTTTAGTTGTGGTATGAAGTGAGCTGCTGGTGTTGGATAAGGGGAGCTGGTGCTCTGCCATGTTTCTGCTGCTGCCCAGCCTCAGGGTCTGGCTGGGGCTCCTCTCCACCAGGAAGTGGATCACCTGCTGCTGCTTGTAACTCTCTCTACGGACGCTGTCTGTCTCTGAGAGAGTCAGCCTGGAACACATTAAGAACACCAGAAAAATGCTTTTTATTAACTCTCTGTAATACACAAAAGTAGAGCGACGTGATCATTATATCTCTTTCAAGCGTTTTCAAATAACTTGTAGACAAGGGTGAAGACTGCTTCTTCACTTCTCTTGCTTAGTTGAAACTTTAAAGCTGGTCACAGTTTTGACAACACTACAAGAAATATAGGTTATGTTTTTTAAATAATTTAAAGGGTAGGCTACCTATTGTTTTTTTTGTCAGATTCATACTTTTTTTTTTACTAGAACATCTTGACATTATTTGTCAAAAAACACATCACACTGTATGCCTGATACCGTACCTGTATGAATGATCTGCTTTAAATGCTCAGTTTTAGTGTGTGTCTCTTTAAGTGTTCGTAATTTCTACAATATCGAACTTTCAGAAATTAGGATATAGGGAACAAACTACAAAATAATCAATGATGTCATTTATTTATGTTTTTCAAACGTGTCCATTGTGTAGAATGACAGCATACTAGTCTCAATCGTTTACACAAAAGTACAAAAAGGCATGATTTGGTCATAATATAATAAATGTACTTACTTAATTCGTAATAATTTGATGATTATTGGAAACAAATATAAAACAACTTTAAAAAACCTGCCTTGCTCTCTTCCAATTCTGACAGCTTAATGCCTGGCCCGTCTTTAATAATTTTCAACAAAGTATTTTCTGCCTACATTTTGAAAAAGGTTGAACATGAGAGGAAGCACAAAGGATATGGGTTCAATTAGCCACCAGAAAAAAGGTTTCAAACCAAACAAGGCGGTGCAGCAGCCTTATGTAAGTGAATCAGTGTGGACTGAAGGTCAAAAGCTCGCCCATATGTTGTGTTTACAGTGAAACAAACACATGGGCTGCTGTACCTTTACCCTTTATTCTGATGAATATCAAATACTGAGGAATGTATCTACAAATATTCAACAGAGTTCACATAAACATAACAGAGAAAATACAGCAGAAAAAACCCAACCTGTATGGCAGTGATCCATACAAACCAAAACTGGAAAAAAGCTGAATTTGATTAGGAAACGACCTACTTGTATTGTGGTCTGGTTTCCAGGACGAGGCTCACCCAGCAGGCTTCGTAGCTCTCCTTCTTCCACTGGTTCTCCTCCTGAATATCACAGTAGGAGTTCACCAGATAGCAGCCACCTCTGCTCACACAGTGCATTGTGGGATTGTTTTGTAAGTGAGAATTTAACTTCTGTGTAAAAAGCCTTTTTCGTGTCCTTTTTCACTCCTGTCTGACTTGACACGCATACAACTCAAAGGAGACAAATACAAAAAGCGATCAAATCATGTGTCGTCGTCAACGTCTGTACCAAGCAGTCTGAGGTGTGAGTGTGTTTGGCGATGTCTTAAATATTCAGCCTTGTTTCTATTTTTACTCCTCTGCATCACTTTGTAGTGAATGTCCTTACTCCAGGCATCCTGAAGGTTGGTTTTCATTTGAAGATGAGCACTAGCTCTTTCTGTAACATGACTCAACCTAATGAAACGCCAATGATTTCATTTATGGAAATTATTTATGTTATATCATTAACCCAGTGGTGAAAGATATACTTAGATAATTAAGTAGAAGTAGCAAAACTAGAGTGTAAACATACCCTGTCACAGGTTAAGTGCTGCTTTTTACATCAGGTTTTAGCATCAATATGAAATCAAAATACTAAAAGTAAGTTATACAAAATGGCCTATTTCAGAATAATATTAGATTACTTGATTATGATAAGTGATGCATTCATTTGTTAATCACTTCAAAAGTGCAGCTTAATTTATTTTGAATTACTTTACATACTACTTGGTTGCTTAACCTATAATAATGCCTCGTAAATTATTTGTCAATTTAAAATTGAGCTAATAATTTAAATCTTCATGATAATAAAAGCTGAAATATAAATGTAGTAGAAAAAAATGGGGTACAAGTATATAGTAGCAAAAAAATTGAAATACTGAAATCATCTATGGCAACATTTCACTTCTACAGCATTTAAGTAAATGTACTTACTTACAACGACTACGACTGCTGATATAAAGAAAGTATTCTATGTTTACTTCCAGACTATGAAAGTGTGCATGTGTTGACAGATATATAACAACCAGTCTGCTTAAATGACATGAATCCAGGGTTTATCCCAGCATGTCAACGAAAATATTCTCCAACTCCTCGGATGTCTCTCACATAGACCGGGGGAAATCAGATCACTGGCTGACAGTCTTAATCCAACTCATTAATCCAAAGAGACGTCAGTTCCTTGGGCAAAATGATTCTACTTTATGACTGAGTTTTAGAAAAGTTTCGTTGGGAGCCTCATTTGATTTGTAAAGGGATCTCATTATTCCATGCTCTTTGTGTTCAGAAGTGCTTCATTATCTTCATATTTCAGATGTAATGGAAGGATGTTTGGGAGGCAGGTAAAAACACCTTGCTGGAATTCTGAAATGTAAGTAATTTGGTTACACACTATATGAACTTTTATTGGCATACATTGTATGTTAATATCTAATATCCTGTTCAATTTGACACCACTGACATACTATAACTTTAGTTCCTCTCAGGAGAACGCTGGCTGCCCCACTTCCATCAGTTGGAGGGTGAAACTGTATCAGAGGGGGTTGACGGTGTGACTGAGGCAGTGAAAGGTATGCTGGACTCATCCCAGCAAAAACAGTCTGTCCCCCCCCCCCCCCCCCCGCAACACAAGAGCCAGTATTACATGACTCCAGTTTGATGCTGAATCCTGACTAATAGATGTTGCTGTGGCAACACAAACACACTTTCACAAACAAAAACAGGCCTCCCTTCAAGATCAGGGGGGTATACTACGAAGCAGGATTTTCGCTTAGCCGGCTAAATTCAGGGAAAACTCTGGGTTTCAGGTCCTACGAAGTTGGTTCTCTTTTTAGCAGGCTAGATCTCCATGGTAATGCTTAGCGGCTAACCTGGTCGGGACCAGGTTAGGTTGCAGGCTAAGAGCTCAACTCAGTGAAAGCACTGCCTACTGACCAATCAGAGCTCAGTGTGCGGAGTTTAAAGCGATCAAGTCATATTACAGGAGAAAGGAAATACAGAAAAGCTGCCGTCGCAGGAAAGACGGCCGGCAAAAATCACCGACTGTGTGAACGTGAACATGAATAGATCACCTCCATCTTCAGAGCAATCTGACTATTATAACATTAGCGTTAAGAAAGCTTACTTAAATATCGGCCACAACATAAGTACACTGAGTGCAGACGTCGATGTGTCCCATTATCATTCATATCACTTCATAATGTATCATATATCTCCTTATCTGAGTCAGCTGAGCCGTATCTGGCCGTGCAACACTCACAGTGTCACATACTGTATGCAGAAGTATTATTTTAAGCAACACATTAAGTTGACGAAACACTCGAGACAAATGTAATTAAAGTCAGATCGTGTTTTAGACGGGGCAGTGATATCATAAACCTGTTAATGTACGCATTCAAACACTTTTTCTTTTACCAGCTGTATTCACCTTGCAGGTGCAGCTCTGTGGCTTTGATCCTGGTGGATCAAGTGTTTAATTCATGGATGTTTAAAGTTTAACTTCTTCATATTTGACTTGTATTAAAGTTCACTTTTCATTCAGGAAGTATGACGCTGCGCTGTCAGTGCGCTTCTCCATGTTTGTGATTGGTCGAATGCTCCAAATACCACCCCTTGCATGTGAACGCGCACCTAACTAGATAGGACACGGCTGGCTTGAGCGATCCACTTGATAACCAGCGTCGTAGGACCGTTTAGCGAGAGCGCGTATGTTTTGGATTAGGCCAACCGGCTAACTCAAACATATCCAGGTTAGGTTGAACCAGCTTCGTAGTACAGGCCCCAGAAGAAGTGGCGATTAGTTTCCATCACAAGGAAGCCAAGAATGATGCATCACTTGAACACTTTTCATAAATGTTTAAAATCTTAAGACATCCGATTCCAAGTGGTTCATAACCATATTTGTGTTACTGATAAAAAGCTTGTGGCTATTTTAAAATTGGGTTTATTCAGAGGATGCTAAAAAGCTGTAGTCTTAATGAAAGCTTATGGTAGACACTAATACTCTTGACCCCCCTTTATTGTGCCAATGACTTTGGAGCACAACTATCAAACCTCATTGTTTTTTCTGTGTCATAAAGTGGATAAAGTAAGATTTGTTGACTAACATAATGGTAAGTCTTTACATTGAATGGTCTCATTTGAGTTTTTGAATTTAAGGCAACAAAGAAGCACATCATTTCCTTTTTCAAATAAAGAATGTATTGTCAAATATTCAAACATACAGTAAATGCATCCAATTTGAGAATATGACAAACAGTTGAAAAAGTAACAAATGAAATTAAACCAAAAATTCAAATATGTAGCTGTGTGAGCCTTAAACCCACAAATCAATGATCAGGTACGGTATCTTTACAGAGATAACTACATCAATAATCAGCTTTGGTATCACAAACAGCATGAATACCTCAGAGGCTGAACCAAGCAGGCCTCTTCCTGGGCCTCTCCACAATCCTTTTGTCTTTGTCCAGCTCACTTGGTGTTTCTCCCTCATACAGGATGACAGTCTCCACTGCCGGCGCCCCATGGGCCCCCCCTTCCATCGCCTTCATCTGCTGCCGAATCTTTGACGTCTCTCTGCACACCTTGGCGTAACAGAAGCTGCACAGGATGTGTTTCTGCTTCAAGTGGCCACACTCAGGACATGGTTCGATGTTGGTCTGAGAGAGAAAGAGAGAAACAGTGGGTCCAACAATGTTTCTAAATAACTTAGGAAATATCTATTTTCTTTACCGCAGTTTGTTGCTACTTATAACCCAACATATAAACTAATAATTATAGCATATGAGCTCAGCCAACAAGCAGCTACTATCAAGTATCAACCAATATTAATAACTAATAAGTAACACAAACAATAAGACAGGCCAAAGCGAACTTTTTCATCAACATAATTGAAGGTGCGAAAGGTAACGGTAAAAAAGTTTGACAAACCTTAAAAAGGGACCTATCATGCAAAATGCACTTTTGTACGTCTTTTATACATGAATATGTGTCCTCGGGGTGTCAGGGAACTCACCAAGTGTCAGAAAACACAACCCTCTCTCTTTTCCTCCATACCCAAATCTCTAAAAACGGGGCTGCAACGGAGCTGATTAATATTTGAATTTTTCTGACGTCAGAAAAGGGGTGCTCCGCCTATATGGGCAACTCTCCACCTATCAGGGGAATGAGAGACCGCTCGAAAGCGCTGGAGACGCTGTAGTAAATATGCCAGGCCTGTAAGTGACGCTGTAGTCTACCACAAAAGCAGAATCAGCCCTTGCAAAAACAGGGCTGGATAGAGCAAATAGAGCGAAATGAGGAATGGCTAAAATGCAGGATCTGTTTGGTATTTTGAAAAAAAACCTTCACAGACATGTTTTATATAGGTATGGCCCTACAATGTATGTTTCAAATATAGCATGATAGGTCCACTTTAAATAAACTATTAGGTAAAGAAACTAAACAGGAAAATAATGTACTAGAATTAAAAATCAATGATGCCCTGATAAAAGACCCTGCAGTGTTGGCCAGCTCTCTCAATGAATATTTCTTAACTAGTGCTTTGGACATTACAAAGCTCTTCCTGCCATCTGAGGTCTCACCTAGCCCGATTGTGGATACACACCCCGTTTTAGACCTTGAGGTCTTAGGGTTAAGAGGTTCTAAGGCTAGGGATGCATATGATTTCGACACCAACTTTATAAAAGACACATATCGACGGTCTAATAAAACCAATTACTATGCTAGTGAATCAATCTATCAGCACGAGGGAAGTTCCATCATCCTGGAAGGTGGCCACGGTGACACCGATTTTTAAATCTGGGGATAAGGCAATAATGTCCAATTACAGACCAATCAGCATCCTCCCCTGTGTCTCTAAAGGTAGCTGAGAAATGGGTGTCAAAACTAATCACCAAACATTTAGATAAAGGTTTCGCTCCACTTCACCCAATGCAGTTTGGTTTTCGTGCTCACCACTCCACTGAGACAGCTAACTGTGTCTTTGTGGAAAAGGTTAAATGTATGTTGGACACGAGCCCATATGTAGGTGCTGTCTTCCTTGATCTCAGGAAGGCATTTCACACTGTTGACCACCAAGTGCTGCAAAACGATTTTACAGAATGTTAAATGTTACTTAAGTACTGAATATAAATTGAAATATATAAATTAGATAAGATAGTACTTTATTGATCCCAATTTTGGACATTTTAGTGTTGCAGCAGCACAAAAAGACATGGCATTGTACAATACAAATTAAAAGACAAGAAATAAACAAGAAAGTAGAAAATATACATGTTGAATTTACAAATGAACAATAACAAGATATAAAGCAAGGTATTATATGTACATAAGTATGTGACAGATGGAATATTAAATATTAAACTGAATATATAAATGTAAAATGTACAGTGTGATTTTATTCCAAGAGAAACTATGGAGCAGAGACTTCTCTGACACCCAGAGGTGTTGTTATAGAGAGTTATTGCAGTGGGCAGGAATGTTTTCCTGTATCAGTCAGTCACAAGGGGGTTCTCAACTTTAACAGTTGTTAGGTTCCATTAGGAATATTGGTTCACTTGGTTGACAGTGAATAATCCACACATATCGTAATATGTATGCTATAAGAAGTCTGATTAGCTGTGTTAAAAAACGTTGCTTTCTTCCAACTTTCATCCTAGGAAACATTTAATTACCTTTTAACTGAGACGTTTCTGTGAGTTTCCTAAATGTAATTTTTAGAGCTTAACTTGCTGAAAACTGCTGCTATTGAGCTTTAAATGTACAGGGATGAGTTGCAGCTCATATATTCAATCACTAACAATCAGCACTATAACGCTTTATAAGTTAGACAGCAATGAAGAACAGTTGGGTTAGAGTACAAGGACAAGTTGAGAGGATCCATGGAGTACCTTGAGTTGTAACATATTTATTTCAGATCTCCTCCTGGTGCGGTTGATCTCTATAGTGCGTCTCTTCTTGGGCACTGCCATCCACAGGATACCGTCTGTGAGGCCAGGAGGCTGATCCGGGCTCTGCTGCTCCTCCAGCCCATCCTCCCTGTCGACCTGAGGCAGGAGACCGGGGCCAGCCACTGTCAGCGCTGGGGCTGCACAGGAAATACAGTGTTACAAGTTAGCTTTCACTGCACCTCAACATTAAATTCAGCATGATGAGTCTGTTTAAGAGACAGGGCTTGTGTCGATGGTCAGCAGCAGAATAACCTTCTGCCTGCTGGGCTCCAGAAACTCACCCAGCTGTCTCTCTAGTCCGGCCGCCTGCAGAAGTCTCCTCTCAATGCTCAGCAGAGAGCATCTGAGGCTGTTCACTAAAGTGGCTAAATTCATCATTGTTTTGGTCAGCACGCTTGCTTTCCGTACATGTCAAACAGCTCACGGTCACAGAGACTCAATACATCGTCATCGAACTGCGACAGACCACGCTTCTTCCTCTGTTTAATTTCAGGCAGGCGAAAGTCATCTAGGTGTCTTACTACCACCTAGCGGCCATTTTCTAAAATGCACTCAACTTTGTTTATTAACTAATTAATTATACTTTAAATCAGTCTCTATGGTTCAACAAAACACCAAACTTTTTTCTAGAATTTAGTTCATTTTTTATTATTTAAGATTTGTGAATAAATTAAAATACAAATGCTGTGATTATTTAGTAGCAGCCACATGTGTTAAGTATATACATATAATTAGGCTATAATATAGTAAGGTATCTGAAATATGCACATGCATTTTCTATAATAATGATGTCATAAGTAAATAATCTGAATATAACATTTTCATAAATAATGCATTTATTTTTTCTATAAGATTCTATGATTTGGATTACTGACAATACATAAAAGGTTTAAAGTTATTGAATTACTTTGCATTGTAAAACTTGTTTTAGATCAGCCTCTCTACATCTTATCTGTAATAAAGTATTTGTGAGGTAATGACTCATCTCCTCCGAAGAATATATTATTTTGTTTTATTAAAACAATTGCATTTCTTATTTATCCAAAGGTTGTACGGCAGGCCGGATGGGTGTTCATGTCCAGTGACTATTATAGGTGGCAGTGTGCACTCTTCAGTGGATGTGCAAGTCTCCAGGCAACACAGAGTAGAAGAAGAAGAACAAGATGGCGGAACGAGGCTACAGTTTCTCCCTCACCACATTTAGGTAAACTTTTCAAAAAATTACCTTTAATTTGAAATTAGCATCCTAATTTTCAGCACGTAGCGGTTGTTGTTGGATGGCAGTTCGATAACGTATACGCAGGGTTTTGCATTTTGACAGTAAAAGCAGATTTGGGCCAAAGTTGGAGCTGATGCACTGTCATCGCCGGGTAGTGCAATGAATCGGCTAATGCAAACTGTTAGCATGTTGGCTAACGTGTTTTCAAATGAAACAGTTAAAAAGTGACTTTCTCATATTGATGATAAAATAAAAAACCTGCCACACATTTGTATTTGAAAGCGTGTCACTGAATAGCCCGAAACAGTTCAGTTCCACATGATAACTTAAAACTAGCTTAGCTAGCTACAATAGCTCAGATGAGTCGGTTGTTTCGGTTTCGTCTTTGTTGACCATAATACATGAGCTCCCGTTTGGAAACTTTACTACAGAAGCCGTGAACGTTTAGTAGATGTTGTCTTTCAACATAATAGTAATGCAGCATCCTTTGTTTCTTTCTGAAGCCCCTCGGGTAAACTGGTCCAGATTGAGTATGCCCTGGCAGCCGTAGCAGCCGGAGCTCCCTCAGTGGGCATCAAAGGTAAGTCATGGAAATGTGCGGAGAAAAACTATAACTATGTTTTTTAGACAAAGTGGGTCCCATGTATTTTAATATTATTTAAATATTGATGAAATACGCTGCATGCTTAGAGTTGAAAAAAACATGTTATAGAATAATCCACATTTGTTAGATGACGAATTGATATCAGAGGATACAACAATACTCTATGTCTTGAAAGGTGTATAATCCTTAAATGCATGTATTGCTAAAGGGTTCATTACCATGGGAACGCATGGATGTGAACCATTTCTGCCACAGAAACACACAACTGCAAGTTCAGAGGGAAGTGGGACTCAGGGGCAAAATATGGCAGTATTGCACAATGAGGGTTTTACAAGCTTATTAAAACAAAGGACCTGATTTGTATTCAGACAAGTCAATAGGTCAATGTCACACACTGGTGCAGAAACCTAATTGGCCACTAATGTCCTTCAAATGTATGCATTACATATAGTTGAAGCTGGTTAGAAAGTTAACATTTTTGAAGATGCTAATTTTGATTTGTCTTTTACTTTCAGCTTCCAATGGAGTTGTCCTGGCAACAGAGAAGAAACAAAAGTCCATTCTGTATGATGAGCAGAGTGTCCACAAAGTGGAGCCCATCACGAAACACATAGGCATGGTCTACAGTGGAATGGGTCCTGACTACAGGTGGGGACTCTTTTGCTGAGGTTTCGTTTGCTATTTTGAGACACAACCTTTTGTTCTGTCTGATGTCCAAAGGCTTTAAAAGCACTATAGGGGAGGTCATGTGAACATGGGCTGTGTTGGGTTATTATAAACGGCTAAAGCAAATCCATTACTTTCTGAATAATTCTCCTCTCTCCTTGTATAATTCAGGTGTTTCATTTAAGGGATCGGGAGATCCTCTATGATTGGAAAGGGGGTGGGGGATTTCTGGGTCAACAGTTAGCGTAATGAAAAGTGTCTTATATCTTGTGTGCCCAAGATTTTAAAATGCATGATTCAGGATTTTGATGACTGTGTGAGAGAAATCTAGAAGATGAAACTAGTGTTTGTCTGACTACTGAGCCTAGCATTCACAGATAAATTAACGAGTTGTGTCTTTGCAGGGTTTTGGTGCGACGAGCCCGGAAGTTGGCACAACAGTACTTCCTGGTTTACCAGGAGCCCATCCCCACAGGCCAGCTCGTCCAGAGAGTGGCCTCTGTAATGCAGGAGTACACACAGTCCGGGTGGGTATACATGAAGAAGCACTCATACAAACACTACATAATAGGCGCTTTCATACCGGAGTACTTTTCCGATATATAGTTCCGAAAATGTGCATTTACACCAAAAAAATCCGGAACTAGTACTTAGTTCATGACAACCATTTCACCCCCTTTTCAGTCCCTGCCAGGGACTTTCGTGGTAGAAAAAGGTTCCCATTTCTGATTGGCTGGGCGAATTGCAAACCACGCCCCGTAAAACTCTCAAAAAGTTTTGTGAAGCCGCCATTTTTATTTTCCTCGCATTAGTATTAGCCCAGCGCACAGACGGAGACAGACTAACTTATGGCAACACAAAAGAAAACATGGGAGCGGTGGAGATGAGGGCCGTTTCTCAATGTCGAGTAGAGCTGCTGCAGAGCCACTATTTCAAGTATAATATGTCATCGAGTGGCGCCGAAGGACTGTTTAAGTGCATGTTAAATGCCCAGCATTCGGCGCCACTCGATGACGTATTATACTTGAAATAGTGGCTCTGCAGCAGCTCTACTCGACATTGAGAAACGGACCTCATCTCCACCGCTCCCATGTTTTCTTTTGTGTTTCCATAAGTTAGTCTCTCTCCGTTTGTGCGCTGGGCTAATGCTAATGATGATAATGGCAATGCGAAGAAAATAAAATAGCGGCTTCGCAAAACTTTTTGAGAGTTTTACGGGGCGTGGTTTGCAATCCGCCCAGCCAATCAGAAATGGGTCCCAGCAGCTTCTACTGAAGCCAGCGGCCTGCCAGTAAACCCAAAGCAGAAGAAGAAGTGACGTCAACGGCTTCATTTGCCTAATCCTCCCTCAGGGACTTATTGCGGTGTGAACGTGATCTGCTCTTTAGTTAATCAGAACTAAGTACGGCAAAGTACTTGGTGTGAAAGCGCCTATAGACTCTGTCAGAATTATTTTTAACTGAACCTGTGTTGTTTTCTCCTACAGTGGGGTGCGTCCGTTTGGTGTTTCATTGCTGATTGCGGGATGGGATGAAGGCCAACCCTACCTGTTCCAGTCAGACCCCTCTGTATGTTGTATTACTAACTTTCATATTGGTTGGTAGCACATGTTGTTTGGAGTGTGCTCAACTCTTATTCCATGTTCTTAGTCTGCTGTGATTCTAACTCTTTTATAATAATCTGTCACTTATTTTCCTCCGTTTCTTGCTGGCAGGGTGCATATTTTGCATGGAAAGCCACAGCCATGGGCAAGAACTACGTTAATGGAAAAACATTCCTGGAAAAAAGGTAAGACGTTACCATAAAAGGCAATTTGTCGAATTAATAAAATTAATTGATTTTCCAGGCGGCGAATGTATAGATGTGAGCTTCTTAGTTTTTGTATTCAACAGTTAGTGTCTTCCACAATAAGTGCTGAGTGCTCTGAACCTTTATGATGATGATGATGATGATGATGATGATGATGATGATGATGATGATGATGGACTTTATTTATATAGCACCTTTCACCCAAAGTGCTTTACAGAGTATGAGGGGGGGAAAAAAGATCAAGACAGGTGTAAAAATACTTATTTGTTGTGGTAATTTTTGGAGATGTGATGCATTCAAAGTCTGGTATATTATTGCACCTTTGAGCGAAGTCTGTATGTCATTTATAAAATGTTTTTAAATGCCTGATAGATTGAATAGGTGCCCCAGTGTAGTCTATAATAAGGGCTGAAGCGTGGCTTTCCATCCAAGTGATTTGTAGTTTGCACTCAAGAAAGATCCACAAGGATGCCACCTGCTTCACTTGAGTTATAGAAATCCATGATTCTCAGTATTCATGTTTAGGTGACACAAATGCAATGAATTTGATTTCGCAATGGCTCACTATATAATATTGGCACTTATGTCTATGTATTAAAAGGGCATTATTCACATAGCTTACCCAAAATTGTTTAGGAACAAGAACTTCGAATAATATACAGGAAAGCATTACAAAGCATACTCAATTTGTTTTACACTTCACAGATTGTTAAATAACCACTTAATTGTCCTCTCCAGGTATAACAACGATCTGGAGTTGGAGGATGCCATCCACACAGCCATCTTGACATTGAAGGTATGATATTTGTTATGAAAATACCTAAGATATAGAACATATTTCCTTAGTAGTATCCTTCATTTATACCTTACTGTCTTTGTGTTTCAGGAGAGTTTTGAGGGTCAGATGACAGAGGAGAACATTGAGGTGGGGATCTGCAACGAGGCCGGCTTCAGAAGACTCACCCCAGCGGAGGTGAAAGACTACCTGGCAGCCATTGCGTGAACACACCCTCCCTGGTGATGGGGCTCTCTGGACACATTTCATGACATAAAAGCACAGTCGCCAACTGTCTCATGACACATTATTTTAAACCACACGTAGTCACATAGTTTGGCCATGTTGAGATATGACCAAACTGTTTCTGTCCTGAAAATACATCGGAACAAATGCTAAAACCTCACTATATTCCAAACTATAAATGTGAGTTGGCAGAATTAGACAGCCTCGCTCTTTTGTATAATGCCCAGACCCTCTTTACTTTGTGATGGCACTTGTGTGCTTATGTGGCTTTTCACAACTGCATAGACTGAACATCGGGGACTGTGAGATGGCAAACTAATGTTATCACATAACTATTTGGCCTCGTTATACAATGGATATCCTGGTACTGTGAAATGTGACAGTTGGCTGCTGTGTATATGAAAAGGAATGTGGGCTCTGATGCGTGAAATCTCAAGTTTTCCATTGAATCCTTACATTTTATTATTTGTCATTACTGTTTCAAAGCTAATTCTATCGGTTTTCAAATCAAGCAATGTTGCTGTATCATTACTCAGAATGTAAATGCTTGTAACCATTGTTCAAAATGGCCCTCGAGGTGAACAAAAAGGACAACATTGAAAATGGTAATGAGGCTAATGTTTATAAAAGACTTGGTATTTACTCATTTTGAACATTGACAGTTTTCCTTTTTATTCACCGGACTGCACCTAATTAGTATCCCTGAAATACAATAAATGAGGATCGGCTTAGGAGAAAGGATGCAATGGAGAGTGTTGAGATTTTACACTTAGGATCTGGTTGCCTGTACAGCCGTTTTACAAAAAGCTCTTTTTTTCAGGCTAGAAACAATTCTAGAGTTTGTATTTTTTCTTCTGGTATCTGTCACTTATTCAAATAAAAGACGATGAGTTAATGTTGACTGTTTTTGAATTCTTATGCGATTGTTTAGATATGGCAGTTTGGTCAAATATTATTGTTAAATAAGTGAAACGTGAATGTGCTCACAGTACACTGTACACACAATAAGCTCAGCTGCACGCGATTGTTGAAATAGCGCGCTCTAAAATCAGCCGGAACACCTTTTAAGAATGGCTAAGCATCCCTCCGCCTATATTGAGTATTGGAAACTTAAAAAATTACGATGAGTGTTATGATAAATGTCCATTAAATATGGGTGAAGTGTTTGTTGTAACATTGCCGATAATTAAAACAAACTTTTATAGCTTTACTTAACTCGCACTCATCCCAGAGATCTATTTGTTCTAGCGGAAGCTCTTATTCGCTGTCCTCATTACTTCTAGTGACGTTTGTGGCGCCAGAAATCAAGGGTTTTAGTGAGCAGCCTGTCAGCTGGCGGATATTTACTGTGAGCTGTGCTATGTTGTCGGCACGTTTAACGTTCACGAAATTTTAAGGGGGTATCGCGGCTGTTTACCCGTCGTCCGTGCTGGAAAAAGGTCGTTTTGGAGTCAAGATGGTGATATTACGCAGCAGCGGTGGTGGTCCCGGAGCCGAACCGATAGCAACAACCCCGAACAGGAGGTCGATGGAGTTGGAAACAAGCTCGGAGTTTTTGTCGCTGCTTCCCGCGTCGCACAGAAAGTCCGCCCGGCAGACTCGGTCCTCCCGGGCCCTGGATGACAGCTTCAGCAGCACCGAAAACAACACAGTGAATGTGAGCATTACACCCAGACAGCTGCTTAGATAACTACACAACCATGTATTTGGTGTATCTAGTCACTTAACTCTGCTGTATTAGTTTCGCTAGCGTGCTAGGCTAACTAGCCAGCTTGTCACTAATTCTTAGAGAAACTGACACATTTTGTGAATTGGCACTCGTAGTCCCTCCTAACATGTACTTAAACTCTTATATCATGGGCTGATTTATGTGGTGCTTATATCATTAAACACTATACAGTATAACTGTAACTGTTACTTGGGTTCAGTGTTGTCATGGCTTTAAAAAGGCAAATGTTATTATTAGTATATCGTTTGACTAGCCTTGCATTGTGCTTTGGTATACGTTTGATTGTAGAGGGATGAGTTGAGCCATATGTTCATTCATTCTTTTTTCATTTACTCATTCTTCAATTCTGAAACCCTATGATTTATCTAGTCTCCACATGTTTGGAGTTAAGAATATATGTTGATCATAAAGTAGTTGATAAAGTATATTCTCAGAGTAAACTTACTTATGCTTACTTTTAAGTCTTTATTTCTAGCCCATTAGCTAACATCTGAGACGACTAACAAGTGTTTCAACAATGTGCCTGTAGAGATGATGCTCAGTGGAATATATGGAAGATAGTGGTAACCCTTTAGTGAAAGAAGAAAACAAGTTATTTTGACTTTTTCTGCTATGAAAAGCAGGTCTTTATTTGTAAAGTCATGGGACAGTCAGTCCCTGCCACAAAGCAGTCAAGACTTGGCAGTCATAAACATGTATATTAATGTATTTTTCATGGACCAAATTTGAATGAAAAAGCCACATATATTTAACAGTTTGTTGCTATGAATTATTATGAATCAGACAGGAACACATTTCACATGGTAATAGTGAGGATTTACACTGTTTGCATTACACTTCTAAGTAAGAATACATAGCAGAGAAGAGTCACAGTGGTTTATAGATTTGTATCTAGTACACTGCAGTTTGCACAGACCGAAAATGAAAATGTTCTTCCTACGATAATGAAAGAAGCAGACATGCATCCTTGCTTGTACTTATACTATAAACTCTGAACTCTTAATGTGGCAGGGAAATGCTGATTTGAAGCAGGACAAGGGAAGTGGACCCTATCACACTCCGAGGACCAGAGGGCAGAGGGTTAAACCAGAGGTCTCTTTTGCTGACATGGAGCCAAAGACCAGCTCCCCTGTGATTGAAGACAGCACTCGAGGAGGATCCCTCAGGTAATACAGGCCCACTTACTTTGATATTAGTAATGCTTTTTAACCAGTTACCCTCTAGGTGACCAAGTGTTGTAACATCTCCATAAAACCTTTTGCTAGCAGCTCTGAGGTTTAGTATGACAAAACGTGTGTCAAAAGATTCATTTATTGTCTTGAATATTTGTAATGTTGTCTGTTGCTGCTTACCATGTGAGGTACATTTTTATAGAATGTAACACAATAAATGCTCCAAATACAAGCTAGCCATATCATATTTGATGGAGCTCTTTCACAAGGGGTATTCATTTGTGCAAATATAAAAATGTGCTCACAAATATGAGTGTATACCTCACATGAGGTATGTAGTTCTGATTTGTATGTGTCTTTCTGTTCAGGAAATCTTCCAGGCTGCAGAGAGAGGGGAACGCATCCAGTGGCAAGCAGCAAGAAGGTACAGTTCGCTACAAAGTCAATTCTAAAAAGAAATGTCCTTGAGCTCGGACATTGTATAGCACACACAACATGTTTAGCAGAATTTCGTTTTTAATAGGGTCTCTACTACTAGTAATCTGATAAAAGCTGTTTTCATCGCCCAGATGTTTCAGATGTGGTGGAGGGATCATCCACTCCCAAGAGGAGCCGCTTTAATCTACAGAGCCAGGAGGGAGAGAAGGAGAAGGAGGAGGAGGAGGAGGGTTCAGTGCGACGAAGTTCCAGAATCACCGGATACAAACTGGATACCCGTAAACAGTCAGTGCTCTACGACCGCCTCATCACCAAGTGAGTTCAGTCACATTCACCCCAGCTTCTTTTTGCTTCCTAACTCACTGATTCATTTGAAACAATCACCAAAGTAGTTATTAACACATGGGATAACATACACACTGGACTGTGGGTGTGGATTTGGAGATAATGAGTCATTAGATTAGAGATAAACGCGATTAAATCTGACAAGTTTATTCTCTACTTGCCCCTAAGCACGGCTGAAGCTGTTCTCCAGAAGATGGATCACATGAAGAAGATGAGACGCAGACTCAGGAGCAGAGATAGAGACACTGAAGAAGAGGTAATAACCCACACAGGAAACGTCACTCTTCATCTCAAGCTTTGTATTGTGTATTCTATTGACAGCATGTCATTTAGCTTTGTCATGATGTTTAACAAGCTTCCAAACTGTGAACCAATCAGCATTGACCTGTTTCCCTGTAGCAGCTTGGCGTGTACACCAGCGGCAGATTGACAAGGTCTCTGAGGACAGATGTGGAGAGTACAGACGCCAAGGAGGAGATCCAAGGTGAGAGGGATTAGTTCAATAATAACCACTTCAGGTACATAGAGAACCGCAGTGACGCGTCCTAAAACCCGGAAGTAAACTCCTTCCGGTTCCTTCGTCAAAAACGCAATGCAATTTCTCCATAGGATTTTGAAAAATAGCTCGAAATAAGGTCTGTGGTTGAAAAACATTTAAGAGACGGATCACGTTTTGTTCAGCCGGATAATCTCCACATGTCTACCCTACTTTTATAATTTTCGAAGCATAAATCTAGTTGCAAGAAGCAAAATGCTAACATTATGCTATAAAGGAACTACAGCAGGGTCGCTGCTTCAACGTCACGCCGACTTAAGATCCATATTCAAACATACAGATTGTAAATGGTACAAGTTGAAGTGTTTGTTTGAACAGTTTGCAGGAGGCAGGGACTTGCTTTCAAGCAGAACAGGGCAAACAAACTTAGGGGAGTGTTTACGTGTTCGGTGTAATGACGTAAAACGGCCTGGATAACTTCTGTAGTCCTATTCAGCCACTTGGTAACAACCATCGTTTTTCAGACACGTAAACTCTTCAGAAATCACCAGCTGCTGATGTGTTTAATGTCGTAGAACAAAACGTGATCCGTCTCTTCAATTTGTTATTTGGAGCTATTTTCCAAAACCCTATGGAGAAATTGCATTGCTTTTTATCGAAGGAACCGGACGTGGTAAAAATGCTAACTTACTTCCGGGTTTTAGGACGCGTCACTGCGGTTCTCTATTGCCTGGGAATAAAGATTGAAGTATTCGGCTGTGGGTTGAAAATTAATTAGAGATTCAAAATATGGATCATTTGAAATAACAATTCTACCCTTTTTTCATAATTCACAGAAGGGAATGAGGTTGACCAGGAAGCAGTGGAGGGGGGAGATGAACAAGAGGAGGAGGAGGAAGAGGAAGAAGATGAGGATGGCGTGGATGAGGAAGAAGAAAATCAGAGGCGTTATGACTTTAGACAACGGAAGACTGTGGTTCGCTACCAGGTCCCACAGGATGGTAATTTATACCAGGGCTTTTCATGTTTTGTTTTGTTCTTTTGTGTTTTACAAATATAACAACTGATAGCATTGAATACTGTAGTTCTTGAGTTTGCTCCGGTCAAGTAGAATGACTGGCAGCCCCAGGAGACGGACGCCTTTTTAAAACAACTGATGACTGTAAATGTATATTGTTTTGGCCCAGTAGTAACGGTAGAATGCTGTCCTCCATTCATTGTGGAGCAGGCAGCTGCAGACTAAACACTGCACCTTTAATCCATGTTAGTATGTTGTCAAATCTGACAGAGTTTGATGAGGTCAGTTATTGTTTTCTTAGAACCCAGAGAGCCCAGGAAGCGCGGCAGGTACTCAGTGGAACACTCGTCTCCGACCAGACGCAGGTTCAGATTCAGCTCCACAGCGCCCAGGAGCCCCTACAACAGAAGAACCAGCAGGTTAGTATGACAGCTTTAACATCAGCCATGAACAAATAAACCACACTTGAGAAGTCAGGAAAAAAACTAGTTTGACTAATGACATTTCCCAACCCTAGTCAGATATTGCACTGTCTCTAATAGCTATTAGTATTTTTCATCCTATGTGAAATCGATCCCAAAATGTTATTCTCTTTTTTTCTGATTCTCCTCATCCCACCCTCAGGAGTAGTTCTGAGAGGTAAGACCCTCACTTGTCCATTTGAATGTTTATTGTTGGTTTGAAGTTTGTTTTTTGTGGTGCTGTCTGTCTTTGCTAGCACTTTAATTGTTGGTAAGTGTGGCACATTTGGGTTATGGTATATTTGAAGTAAAATTCACCAGAGTTAATAATTGTCCGAGCAAAAAAGGGAAGCTCATTCTTTAAAAGACTGGTTTCTATTGGTCTGTATTTTGTGGGTTTCATTCTTTATCACATTAAACTTCAAAGGAGAATTATGTAAGTTCTCCTTGCGCTTTGTCCAGACGAAGTGTTAGACGGGCATGGTGATGATGTCGTTTAAAAAGTGGTTGAATGAATCACTGCTTTTTGTGAACAACCAAATAAAGAATCGGTAACATTTAGTGGCTTGAAATAATAAAAAAACAAGCATTGCATAAATGTGTTGCAGTCATAATGATGCTGATGGGATGAGAGATAATGTTGTGGCTTCGTTGCATTCGCAGGAGGAGACACGCTATCCACAGTAGTGACTCCACTTCCTCATCTTCAGACGATGAGAAATTCCAGATAAGGAGAAATAAGAACAGGAGCAGGTCCGTGAACAGGTGAGAGCGCAACTCAGTGTCATCGAAACAATATGTTTTCTGGTTGTATTCAAATATCAATGTGCTCCAAAAGACTTAATTTGCAAAAATAAATCAATAACATATAAACTTCTCCCCTTTTGATTCAAGTTTCATAACTTCATACATCTTTTCCAGCACTCTAGAGTTTTTATTTCTATATCCAAATTGAAGTTAAGGTGTAAAATGAGATAACCATTTTAAGAGTGAAATAATGCTTGCTTAGTGTTGGGTCCCTTTGTGATAACATTCTACATGTTTCCAGTACCCATCATCCTCTCAATAATATGTTATATCCATAGAGTAGGAAAAATAACTTAATGTTTCTGATGCAAAACACAATGATATGAAAGTCCATCATATTTGAGATAAAAGAGCGTCCAATAAAAACCACCTGAAGTTGATTATTATGTTGTCGTGTCTCCCTGCAGATGTCTGCCGATGAACCTTGTGAAAGACGACCTGCTGGGGATCCAAAAGGACAGGATGAAGATTGGAGCCAGCCTGGCTGATGTGGACCCTATGCAAATAGACAAGACGGTAAGCATCGGTAGTTTAAGGAATCTAAAGAGAGAGATGCACAATGCAGTCTTATAAACAGGGACATGCCTTGTATGCCTCCTCCACCTTTTGAACACTAAGGATAAAACAAAGCCTTGTGTTCCTGCTAATACAACACATGTGAAAGGGGGACTGGACAGCAGCACTCACCACATCCCACTTTTTGTCATCCAGGTGCGGTTTGATAGTATTGGAGGATTGAGCAGACACATCTCATCGCTGAAGGAGATGGTGGTGTTCCCTCTCCTCTACCCAGAAGTCTTTGAGAGGTTCAAGATTCAGCCTCCCAGGTAATCGGCGTGTGTTTGTAGAGAAGATAACAGGATGATATGGTTAAGCATTCATTTTATATTCTGTGACTCAATATCTGATTTACTGTGTTCTTGTAGGAAGCTTGTTGGGTTGCAATGGCAGCAAAAACATAATAATATCCTCATTATTGTTCTTTGTCTTTTCTCTCTTGTCTTTAGGGGCTGTCTGTTTTACGGCCCTCCGGGCACAGGGAAAACCCTCGTAGCCAGAGCGCTGGCCAATGAGTGCAGTCAGGGGGATAAAAAGGTGTCGTTCTTCATGAGGAAAGGAGCTGACTGCCTCAGTAAGTGGGTGGGAGAATCTGAGAGACAGCTACGACTGCTTTTTGATCAGGTAAACCAAACTCCTCAACAACACACAATATACTTTTTGGAATTGAGAAGTGCGATTGGTCCCTGTAGTCAGCAAAAGACAATCCTATCACTTTTAGAATGCCACACATTAACTCTAGCTCTATTTTGAAATGATCAAGTGTCAGGATTAAAGATAATACAATCTGCAACTGAGTTCTCTTCGTATTGTTTCCAGGCGTACCAGATGCGTCCGTCCATCATCTTCTTCGATGAGATTGATGGTTTGGCTCCAGTCAGGTCCAGCCGTCAGGACCAGATCCACAGGTGAGCAGCACCCCTGTTCCTACCTTGAACAAAACATGTCTGGTGATGGCACTGAAACCAGGAAGTAACAAAGAGTAAAACCATAAAAATATGTTTATCTTGTGGTGGGTTGCCAGATATGGCTGCCAAATTTGAACGAATAAAATAAATAAATTCATCTTAATCAGCATTTAGCAAATTATTTATAGCTCGGCTGTTGTCCTTCAGAAAATAAGAAAAATAAGAAAAAAGCTACTTGCTTGACATTTATTATTACTATAGTAGTGTCTTTTAATCCGAATGTTGTATATATCAGGAAAAGAAAGTACGTAGAGCAGCTTGCAATGAGAATGAGGGCTTCACAATATTTAAGGATACTGTACTTGAAAAAGACACAGGTTGGAAGCATGTAGTCGTGATAACAATCCAACCCAATTAATCTGGATCATTTCACTGCGGTATTATCCTCTTTGTTCCCGAAGACATTGTGAGTAACATTGTTTTTGTTCTCTGTAGCTCTATTGTGTCTACCCTGTTGGCTCTAATGGACGGGTTAGATGCTAGAGGAGAGGTTGTTGTGATCGGAGCTACAAACAGACTGGACTCCATCGACCCAGCACTGAGGAGACCAGGGCGCTTCGACAGAGAGTTCCTGTTCGGCCTGCCAGACAGAGAGGTGAGGAGAAGATGTAGATGCTCTTTAACACTTTTCATATACAGTATATTTACAAATAATTTCATGTGGTTATTTTTCTGCTTTCGAATCCTTTCAGCTTTCAACGATTTGACCAAAAAAAGATTTTATTTTGTTTGGCAGGCAAGGAAGGACATCCTGAAGATCCTCACCAGACTGTGGGATCCACCTCCATGTGACACTTTTCTGGAAGAATTGGCCGATAAATGTGTTGGTATGTTTACACTGTATGGTGCAAGAACAATGGTCCAACAGCTTGAAGATGCAAATGCTAAATGTCCCAAGAACAAAAAGCTACTGCATTAAATGAAAAATGTCATTACTGTATAACTTGGTATCAAATTGACTGAAACACATTTTCAGGCTTTATGTGCAACATATACTGGAAATGACAATGGTGTGAGAGGAAACGAAACAAAACTACCAGCACATCCTTTTACATTCCTCCAACTTCTCTCTCTGTGCCAGGTTATTGCGGTGCAGACATCAAGGCAGTGTGTTCAGAGTCCGCCCTGTGTGCACTGCGCCGACGCTACCCACAAATCTACTCCTCATCGCAGAAACTTGTGCTTGATGTGGACTCAATCGCGATCACAAGCAAAGACTTTATGTCGGCCATGTCCAACATGGTGCCTGCTTCCCAGAGGTATAACCAAACGTACTCTATAGTTAAACCCATTTGGAACATCTATAAACAATTGTCTTAGTTTCCAGTGCCTGGTACTTGCATATGTTTATTTTATTTTAATATGATACTTACTGATTGTGATTCTTAGGGCAGTAGTGTCACCAGCCAAGGCCCTGATACCAGCCATCCGTCCTCTGCTGAGCGCCGCCCTGCAGAACATCCTCAACACCGTCAGCAGACTGTTCCCACACGCTGAGCAGGGCTTAAAGAGGAAGAGTGTACTAGGTGCGCTCTTGCTTTATTTTTTATATTCTGTTTCATCATTTAATTTGCCTTAACAAATGGCTTTCCCTTTTATTTGTAAGTTATTATAAAGAGAACACACTTATATTGAATGTTCATTTTACAATGAATACATATGTTTATTTCCAGACGCGGCCTGTGGTCTGTCTGAGGATGATCTGATGTTCAGTGAGGATGAGAACTCAGAAATATGCTCTAGTGGACAGACGCCTGCCGTTAAGGGTCTCCTCAACCTCACCAGGTTGGTTAACAATTTATATAATGCAAAGTTATGCAGAAATTATCTCCTCATCCTTCATCGATCGTTTCCTTTTTTTTTATACTTAAGTTTCATTGTACAAACATATTCACACTTTTGTCAAGTTCTTTTCATTTATTTGTATCTACAAAGCCAGTACAGAGAAAGACATGTGCAGGCCACTGCCACTCGATTAGGGTTACAAAGGGGCGGAACATTTCCGGAAAGTTTCCATCTTTGAAAATTCCCAGAATTGTGCAACCCTACACTTGATGCACCTTGATGAGGAGCTTTAGCCACTGGGATGGTTCAGCAGATGTTGGTAAACCAGAGTCGTCTTACTGAATCAGCACATTCATCCGGGGACTCAGCCGTTTAAAAAATATTTCTTTCTGGATCCTCAGAGAATGTTATTTACTCCACCCAACAGATTTCACCACACCCTCTCAATCCATACATTACGTGTTGGGGGTCAGGTTTTGACCACTTAATTTCTGCTGCAAGCAGTATTTGTTGAATATTTCTCCTGGTATCACACCTAGCAGTGCCTCCTTTGGATCCTTTGTGACATTTTGGTGGCACACTTCCTCAAGGGCCAATATGATTGTAAATCAATCTTGTTTTACATTATTTCTTAAGCAAAATCACTGCTGATACTTCTTAGGCATTTACACTATGTTGTTATGGGTCTTGTAGTTATCTTACTTTTGTTCCCTTTATCTTTGCTTTATTTTAAAAGGGCTGCAAGTCAAATATTTGATCCAAATAATGAAACCTTTCCTACCACCTAACTCATCTCTGGGTCATCTCTGGGTGTGTAGGAGTGTGCTGAGCCACCCGACCTCCTACCGGCCCAGGCTGCTGCTGATGGGCAGGCTGGGCTCAGGGCAGAGCTCCCACCTGGGTCCTGCCATCCTCCACGCTCTGGAGAAGTTCACCGTGTACACACTGGACATGGCTGTGCTGTTTGGAGCCAGCGCAACTGCACCAGAAGAGACCTGTGCTCAGGTAAATGAGAAACATTGCAAAGTAAAACATTCAGTCTCTACTTTTGCAGCCTTGTCAAATTCAGTGTGTTCTGTTCAGTGGACCTCACTGGCCAAAAATGGCTGCAACAGTGACTGTAGTTCATGGGCCCCGCCTCCTTTACAAATGGGTTGTGGGGATAAATATGTACTACTGACAAATACTTGTATGAAAGAGCCATCACATTACCAGAACAGAAGTCTGTCACCTTTAATTACTTTAGTTTAGAGTAATGTGAAATAAAGAAAAACAAAAGAAATCCTCAATTCAAAAACAATCTGTAACCAGGAAACATTTTGATTCATCATCAAAATGGTTTTCATGGGACTGATTGGTTTAATGCCACTGTGCTGTCTTCACCTTCCTTTCCTATGTCCTCATACCTTTTGATTTAGGAATTGAGCCTTTACACTGTTTCCCCTAGGATGGAGTCATAGCAGCGGTGCTAAGGCACGTGGGCCTAGCATAATGTGAGTGCGGAGCGCGTGGAATATTTTAGTGTGTGCGAAGTGCGCCCCGCCAATTTGTTTCTATGTGTCTGCCAGCACAAGAAAGGCTCTTGAGGCCTAGTACCAAGGCCGGTTCTAGACAATTTGCTGCCCTAGGCGAGATTTTATATATAAAGAATAAATGAAAAAAAATCTCTACAAAAGACAAATACACTACAAAAACAGAGCTTGTACTGGCAATATGATTTGATTAGCTGACGCTTCCACCGAAAGCTTCAGAAGCTTCAAAAGTTGAACATTGCTTAACTTTTGCAGCCTGAAACGCCAGGAAAGCTCCGCTCTGCTTCCCACAATGCAGTTCGGCGAAAAGTGACGTCACCCCATTCAAAGTGATTGGGCAGAAGCGTTGGAAGAAGCTTCCAACGCTGCTGTGTGGACGGGCCGTTACAGCGCCTATGTCAAAAATCGGCCGTGCCAGTACATACAGTGGCAACGTCTCAAGATTTAGCAAAAATACACCTTTTATTGAACATACAGTAACACAAATACTACAAATCCACATAACAAACAATCAAAACCAAAAAGGGTCGCCACTTATTATTAAAAAAAAAAAAAATGTATTTAATTTGTTTTGGGTACCTGGCTGGCGCCCCCTAGCAGCAGCGCACATATTTCAGCTGCGCCGCCGCTATTTGTATATAGGGGAAACACTGCTTTATAAGATGAGATAGATCATGTCATATTGGTCATAGTGAAATTGCTACCGTTCTGTGTAAGTGCCAATGTTTGTGGACACTGTAAATACAATAATGTTAATACAAGTATCATCAATTAATCTTTATTTGTCTTTTTTCTACAGATCTTTGTTGAAGCGAAGCGGACATCTCCCAGCATCCTGTACATCCCTCACATCGGGCAGTGGTGGGAAACAGTGGGCCCGGCCTTAAGAGCCACCTTCCTCAGCCTGCTCAGCTCCATCCCTTCCTTCGCTCCTATACTGCTCCTTGCTACATGCAACCTGCAGTATGACCAACTGAGTGTGGAGGTAAGAGGAGTGAGGCCATGTAGACTAATGGCGCATTTCCACTGCAGGGCCTCGCACGGCTTAGTACGGTATAGTTAGGCCTTGGTAGGCCAGGCTCACTTTATGCTGCGTTTCCATTACAATTTAGTAGCTGGGGCAGTAACTATAGTAACGCAGTGTAGGCGGAGCCCTGACGTCATCTTCAGAAAACCAACATCAGCCGTTAGCTGTTAGCACTCAGAGCTCACAGCTCCTCATATCTGTTCAGAAACTAGACAAAAGTTAAACAAGTACAAACCACAGACTGCCTGTGTTATGGCGAATACAGTCGCTGGTTTATTTATGTCTGTATGACGTTGTGAGTGTGAACGGTCGGAGCATATACTGCGTTAGCTTAGCCGATCTCCATTCAGAAAACACGCATTTTAAAAGGGTTTTTCGCCTGCCGTCTGTCTGCAGACTTGTCGAAGCATTAATTCATGGTTTTACTAACCGGTATCAGTATGTTGTTACTTCGGCATCATTTTGAAACGTGTATTACAATTAAATCACGGTCAAATATGTTCATTTTGTTGTAGTTGCCAGCGATTCTCTCACTAGTTTAGCATACTCAGCCCGGTTGTTGACCCGGAAAGAACCTCGATTTTGGAGAGCCAGAAAAACTGTGAAAAGTACCCGCTAGCCGGAACTACGCCTAGTGGAAACGCATCCAAAAACGTTGTTGAGGGAAAATAAGATGTCAATGTGTCTAATTTTCTCTCTATAGAAGATTCTCTACCACTGACAACACTCATCCACATGTCTTCTCTTGGGTCCTTATTTTCTTGTCTCAGGTGCAGGAGTTGTTCCGGGTGGAGTACGGGGAGATTTTCCATGTCCAGGTCCCCAACAGCAGAGAAAGAAGAAACTTCTTTGAGGATCTAATCCTCAATCAGGCTGCCAAGGCCCCTGCCTCAAAAAAGAAAGCTGGTGAGAAATAGAGAAGTTTATTTTATTCATTTTTAATTTATTTAATCGTTTTGTACAATTTAGAAATACACAAACATAACAGAAAACGAACGATAAACAGTGCAGGAAGAGGCAAAAAAACCATGGAGCTTATTTAAAGCCTAAATAATGTTTGAAATCACTATTTTATATAAAACACAAGATCAATACACAAACAATTGTTTATATTCAATACAAATGGTACACTTTAAAAACAACATACTATATTTAAATCTTAAATAAAATAACACACATTAAAGCAATGCAGAGGGGTACAGTTTTTTTGTTATGACTGTAAGGCCGGTTCTAAGCTTTAGTCCCTAAGCTGAGGACTAGAAAAGCATCATTCAGGGTTTTCAGTGTGTTTTTGTGTATTTAACATTTACTTTACACAGTATTTTAATGATGATGTCATACACCTATTAGCTACACTACAGAAATTGGTTTTACTGATTTGATTGTTTAGAAAAATGCCTGAAAAATATATTCATTAAACCTTCCATGGACGGACAATAAAAAAGTTTGGATTTTTGGGGGTTTGGTTACTGTTTACATATCCTGCCCAAATGGCTCAGGTGGAGGATTGTGTGAGGGTAAACACAGAGAAGACATGTCAAATAAATGTTGTGCCTTATGTAGTGTTGTGTTGATTTCACTTTCTATTCCTCTGTCAACATTCCACTTTCTTCAGTGCTCAATGCTTTGGAGGTGCTCCCTGTCGCCCCTCCGCCTACCCCACGCCAGCTGACAGAAGAGGAGACTCAGCGATTGGCTGAGCAGGATGAAGGGACCTTCAGGGAGCTCCGCCTCTTCCTGCGTGATGTAACTAACCGCCTGTCCCAAGACAAACGCTTCAAGGCTTTTACAAAGCCTGTGGATTTAGAAGAGGTGACTGTTCCATTATAATCTTTCATCTCATTCCATATTCCCTAATAAAGCCTTACTATTCAGTGTTCAGTCCGATCCCTTTTCCCCTCAGTTGTACTCACAGCAGCCTCGTTGTCGTGTTTCAGGTGCCAGATTACGCTGAGGTTATCAAGCAGCCTATGGACCTGTCGACAGTTCTCTCTAAGATCGACCGCCATCAGTATGAGACGGTGAAGGAGTTCCTCTATGACGTGGATCTCATCTGGCAGAATGCCCTCGAATATAACCCAGACAGAGACCCCTCAGGTACACAGTGAAATCATCAGCAAAAACATCCTCACAAGAAAATAAATAAAAGACTATTATAATGCAACTGTTTGAACATAAATGTTACATTCTTGCTCATCTGAGTCTTGTGTGTGTTTTGTCCAGACCGTCAGATCCGCCACAGAGCATGCGCTCTGAAGGACAGCGTCCATGCTATCATCAAAGATGAACTGGATGAAGATTTTGAAAAGATTTGTGAAGAGAGCAAAGCATCGCGCAGCGCAAGAGGTGAATGCGTTTATTTGAATATTTGTGCATATACATACATGTAGTAGGAAAGCAAATGTAACATTGTTCTACACCCTTGGGTTACCCAGACATGTGTGAGTCCAGATTCAAAGATATTAACCAGTATGGTCATTTTAGTTACCTAAACACTGACTCTGCTCAATTTAAAGTCTATATTCACTAAGGTGAAGAAGGACAGAAAAACATTGTGCTTATTTCTTTTTTCACTAAAACAGGTTGCACCACTGTCCAGTTTGCTCCCTCTTTCTACAACGTTCTTCCCAAACTTTCCAAATCCCCTGCTGAGGCCAAAACCACGGAAAAGACCCCCCAAAGTGAACCGGCTCAATCCACAGCTGCTGCCTATCCCAATACAAGTGCCTCCTTTGTTACAACCCCTAAACATACAGGTAAAAATCACTGTAAAAAAACTCATCCAGAAGATTTCAATATGTACAAATTGTTTAGGGTTATTTATAGGGAAAATGTACTCTGGTTTATAACAAGGACTTAAAGAAACTTAAAAAGCATGAGTATTCTGCTTGCTAGAAGGGGGGGGGGGGGGGTTGTGGGGTGTTATAGAAAGTTTAGACATTATTTAATTTAAATAACTATCACAAAAAATCTTTACGCCCCCTGAAATTGTTTCGACAGCCCAGAAGAAGAGAAGGCGGAAAAGTCGCTGGTCCTCCGGCTTCATAGCAAAGAAAAGATCGTCCTGCTCTCCTCACACATCCAGAGACGATACACACTTAGAGTCTGAGGAGGAAGATGGAGACGATGAGGAGGAGGAGGTTGAGAAGAGAGGAGCAGATGAGTGTGAGAAAAGGACTGAAGGAGACGAGGATCCCATGATGGCGGGTGGAGAGTCAGGGCCTGCACCAGCCCAGGAAGGTAGTTTAGGGCCTACTGAGAATGAGGAGGACAGTCAGCAGGGACGAGAGGAGAAGAGTCCGGCTGCTGAGGATAAGGTTATCCTGTGTGGATCAGGGAAACCAGAAGATGACGACCAGATTGAAAAAGAAAGTGTGGATAAAGATCAATCAGGACAGTCTGAGGAAATCAAAGTCTTAAAGGGAGGAAATCAGACCAGTGAAAGCATTCCAGTCAACACTAACAAGGACAGCCACACTGTGACAGAAGGAGATACCCAGGGGCCATCCAACACAGAGGAGGGGGCTGAAACTAAAGGCCAAGAGCTGACCGAAACAAGGACTGAAAAATGTCGAGCTGTAACACAGACAGACGAAAGTAACAAGGTAGTTACTGTAGAGGAGGCAGAGCAGAACAGCCCTGCTGAACCAATGGAGGTGGAAGCAGCAAATACCTCAACCACAGACGTCTCTGCAGCTCACAGAGGAGAGGAGGACACAGACAAAGGTTTGATACTACACTTAAAGCTCAGCTCTTCAACTTTGGCTTTAAGAATATACTAAAAGACATGCTTATCAGAAGTTTGTGTAGTGTTTCTAGAGACTATAGTAAGTGCAAGATCGGTGTTTTAGCTTGATTGTGTCAGCAGATTGCCATCTATTATATTGTTTGTATGTTTTTTAGAACGGAGCGTAAGGCCTCTTAAGAACGCTGTGCTGCAGCAGCAGAAAGTCGATGTGGACGAAGCCCTGCAGATCCTTGAACAGGAAACTCCTCCTTTGGTGGTGGACAGAGACGGATTAAAGGTGTGTGAGATATTGCGGCTGGCAGAATATCTTTGTCTTCAGTCTTTTTATAGTTTCTGGTCAGACAGGTTTTTTGCATCATGACTTAACAGGCAACCTTAGAAAGAGATGATGAAATAAAGCTAACTTTCCCTTATCCTGTACTCTTCTGCCTTTTTTCCAGAGAAGTTTATGAAATTTGTCAACTAAAATGTTTTTTCTTTTGCCTTGTCCACTCATTTCTTCAGGAGCTGTTGGAGAGAGTAGTGACCAAGACTGAAAGCTACGAGGTCTACAAGCTGGAGAAACTCTATGCTCTGCTCTGCCAAAGCATCTACAGACACCGACGCGACTACAACAAAACGTTACTAATACAGGTTAGTTTTGGACCATACTGATAACGAATACCGTGATACTGACACTGATTTTGGTTTGTCATAGCAAAGAAAGTGCATTAAAGGCAGCTTTTGATACCCGAGTTTTGTATGTTTTTAAATGGCTATCTAAGACTAGTGCAAACACATTTACTTGTACCCTTAAGATCAAATTTGACCACTGTAATCTATCATGCAAATACGTATATGTATTTTTCTTGCCTTACGTACTTTTAATGGTTCTAATATGTTTCTAATCCTGCTTTCTCATTTTGAACAGGAGTTGGAACGAGAGATTGCAGACTTCTGTTGACTTATCTACAGGAAGAATATGACCTTTTTTTTAAATAATCACACGCATCACCCTCTTAGCTATGTAAATATACATAGGTTCTATTTTCATAGAATTATACAAGCACTTATATTTGTGCATTAGCCTGGTACTACGTTTTTTTTTAAATATTTAATGTAATGTTTTCTCCAGATATTGTAGTTTGTCTTTTTACTTATTGTCCCCAAATCCTAATCCACCTGGCCATTATGGTGTGTAAGGCAATATGATTGTTTTCTGGAAACAACTCTTGAGTTGTCTTGTGCACAGGGACCACATAGTTTTACCATTTTATAAATGGAGGGACAAACCAAAGATACTAATTATTCACATGATGTGAAGTGTAGGATTTTAGTCCTACGTTTAAAAAGCTAAACAAAAATACTAAATTGTTCCAGACTATTGTAAAAATAAATCTCACTAACTACTGACTAATAAACAAGTTGTCTATTTGTGTATAAATCCCAGTGTTTTTCAGCGCATACACTACATGCTTGCCTGACGTTTTTTCTTTATTTCTGTGTATCTTTCATTTTTACAGACGTTGTTTAGTTTAATTTACATCCTAGTAAAGGAAAGGTATCTTCTGCTTTTGTTCATTTCCCTTAGTTTATATTTACATGTTTGTTTTTTTACAAGAACATTTTAAATGTTTGGTAAATAATGTTTTTGCCGAGGCATTAATATATAATAAGTCTTTGGGTTGTTTTGAGAGGCTTGGCAATGTCAGTGTCCTCAAGTAGCTTGTCGTGCTGCCCTGACGGGTCATGTGAGGACAGCCGGGTCGGGAAACCAATTAGTTAACCGTCCTGCTTTAAATTGCGTATTATAATTTTTTATGGAAAGCGCAAAGCTACATTCACCTCATAAATAGTATATACTAGGCGTACAATTGTACAATTTTGCCCTGTTTCCGAAATTGTAAACTGCGAGAGTCGCCGAGGAATGACGTCAGGACGTATCACATTGAATGATGACGCCGTTTGATCATTAAAAAAAATCTGCCGTTAAAATATCTGAGAATTAGGTCACCAAACTAACACAGTACCAACGGCCAAGCTCAGAGTGTGTCCCCGCCGTGTTTATGATGATATAACTTTCACCGAGGCGCAACCCGGGCACAAGATAGACAGCCGAGGAGAGAGATGTCCGGTGTTTCCAGCATCTGCAGCCGTTAGACCGGTCCGCCTGTCTGCCTCCCACCGCTGGGGTTCGGAGACCCGCAAGCCCAACAACGTTAACGCTAGCTCCTGTAGTCCCAGCCAGGCTGGGGCTGAATGGTTAGCCGGGGGAAGGAGACACACCACCGGACAGAAGGTACCCGTGGAGACCCAGGAAATCACTCCTCGCCTCGGCAGACTGGTATCAACACAGCGCACATTTCAGTAGTTGCAGTAAGTTTACCGCGAGACGTGATCAATAATAATGACTGCCCGAGCTAACACCGGCTAGTTGGCCCACCTCGTATGGACGGTAGATGATGTAGAGCTAAATTACATGTCCTTTTATGTTAATGTCTAACAATACTTTAATAATTACGCATTAGCAAGCTCACACCTCCAAAGTGTTATTACTGTGCTAACTGTTAATGCAAATGATGGCAGTGCAGCGTGGCGCATTGTATTAGCGTTATTGTTAACACTGCATTCTATCCAGCAGACCACCAGAAATAAATCATCTCCCAGGCATTTTGCTGCTGTGGGGTCTTAAAAGTTGACATTGCAATTACACCTTTGCAACACCTTTATCACATCGCCAAGACAAAAGAAAACCGAAATCAATTATTTACAGTTACTTGGCAATGTTTGGCAAATGTGTCGTTAAGAAAATGTAAATCACATCCTTGTATTGCTTATTTTTTTCTGGTGATATAATTCGGGCCCTGGTACTGTTGCATGACCAACAAGCTGACTTGATGTGGGTTCACCCTGTGATACACTACAACACAGTTTATAATTATATTGTATTAGTGTATAATATCATTTGGTGGAAAAAGGCATGAATGAATGAAGGTTTTGGTGACAATCCACTACTGTCTTGGAATGTGGAAGCATTTTGTATTGGGATATTACAAACTGACTAGTTCAAAACTAGCCAATCATGAAAGAGTTGCAAATGAATGCCTTCCTGAAGATGAAGTCTTAATATATCAGGGTTGTAACTAACTCCTGATATATCTAATGGTTATTTTGTGAACAAATTGTTTGAAAAAAAGAATGGCCATTATATTGACATCATGAATGAGAGCTTCAAATTGCTTAATTTGCACAAAATCCTTAAGGTATACAGTTTATATTGATAGGAAACAGAAAAACGACTTCCTCCTCACAGTTTTGAATCTGCTTTGCTTTAAATAACTTACGATTTGAAGGAGACCAACAGGCAAAAGTCAAGTCAAATTCAACTTTTTTGTCAATCTTTCAGTTTGTATGTAGCTACAGACAAAGAGAACGAAATACCGTTTCCCACAATCGCGAGAAAAAAATAATTATATAATATATATATAAAAATCTGTATAAAATAAATACAGAATATGTATTTGAAATTTTAAATGTATTTTTTATAACATTTACTCTTTTTGTGAGAAATCTCTCGATGACATTTGCTATTTCTTATGTTTGTTCCTCCAGAAATACATAATTGAAACACTCTAGCATGTGAAACAAGCCCCCCAAGACATGTAAGCCTCAACCCTTCTGTCTAAGATCTTGGTGACCCTGAGTAGAAGTTAACAGAGTTTGGTCTGACGATGTCGAGCCGCCGGAAATCGTCCACACCTTGCATGGTGCTGCCCTCTGATGTAGTGGAGGAGATAACCGAAAGGGCAACGGAGGAAGAGACAGAGGAGGAAGAGACAGAGGAGGAGAAGGAAGAGGAGAAAGAGGGAGCAGAGAAGGGTCCGACTGCAGAAGAGCTGAGTCAGGCAGTAGTGGTTGTTCCCACTCCTCCCACTACAGGTAAGAATCCCATTTCCCACGTGTAGAAAACAGTATTCCTCATTCACCAATATCTTTCAACATTTTTCTTAAATCATAAAGAAACCTCCAGCAGATTCATGATGTGGATTTTTTTTTAAATACAAATAATATCAAAATGAATATAATTTAATATCATCATGTGATCTAAAACCTCTATTATTCATCTGAAAAAAACAAACAATAACCAATATTTTGGGCAAACATGTCAGCACTTAAATGTGCATTAATTTAGTTAAAAAACAAATACATGTACAATTAATAATAATGGGTAACTGCTTATGTGGGTTTTAATAATACACATCTTCTTTGAGGTCTCCTATCATGCAAAATGCACTTTTTGATGTCTTTTATACATAAATATGTGTCCCAGGTGTGTCAGTAGACTCACAAAGTGTTCGAAAAACGGAGCTGATCCAGATTTGCTGCCAATATGACGTAATATCGGAAATGTGGGCTGGCTTTACGCCCACGGCCCTATCAGAAATGTTCCTATACATTAGCAAGCATCGCTAACACTCAGTCAGAGCTAACCTGTACTGGAGAGAGTGTGCAAAGAAGCAGGATATAAAAAGGTACTCACCTTGTGGTAAACCTGTGAGAGAAGAAGCATTTGAGCTCCATACTGTTTCAGAAATAATCCTTGATGTGGTTTGGAAAATCATATGGCGTTTAATCACGGCAGCTTTTAGCTATCTGGGTAAAATTCTCCTGAATGACCTCTCGTCTCAGCTTTCGTTTATTTACATTTTTTATAGAAGCTAAAGACCCAGAATCAGCACTTCTCTAACAGGGCTGAAATAGAGGGGTATGGTGCATGGCTAGAATGGATGATCTGTTTGGTATTTTGAGCAAAACACTTAACAAAACATAAGCCGCTTTCACACCAAGTACTTTGCCGTACTTAGTTCCCATTACTTTGTTCCCCAATGGAACTAAAGAGCAGATCGCGTTCACACCGGAATAAATTCCCTGAGGGAAGATTACGCAAATGAAGCCGCTGACGTCACTTCTTCTTCTTCTGCTTTGGGTTTACTGGCAGGCCGCAAACAACTTCACGACATATACTGCCACCCGAAGTCCCCGGAGTTGGGGACTGGCTTCAGTAGAAGCTGCTGGGAGTCCCAGCAGCTTCTACTGAAGCCATCTCCACCGCTCCCATGTTTTCTTTTGTGTTGCCGTAAGTTAGTCTCTCTCCGTTGGTGCGCTGGGCTAATGCTAATGCTAATTCCAGCAAATACAATGGCGGCTTCACAAAACCTTTCCGAGTTTTAAGGTTTCTGGTTTGCAATTCGCCCAGCCAATCAGAAATTGGAACTTTTTTCTCCCCAGGAAAGTACCTGCTCTCTAGCAGGGACTGAAAAGGGGGGAAAAGTTCACATGAACTAAGTTCTCTTTTTGGTGTGAACGCAAAATCCCAGGAACTATCGAAACTAAAAGGGAAAAGTACTCCGGTGTGAAAGCGCCTATTGACATGTTTTTTACCTATAATATATGCCTAAAAATAGTATAATAGGTGACCTTTAAACAAGGCCTAATGACACTCTTGGCCTGAAATATACACAAACTTCGTCCATAAATGTGGTATTAATATTATTATTATTATAGAGGAGCCCAGTGTCTCTACTGTAGAAGACAGTGAAGCCCTCGCTCCCTCACTGAAGCGCAGTGCTACAGACCCTCCTGAGGATCCCAGCAGCGAGCAGCAGGCACAGGAACAACAGTGCGAGATACCCGAGGAGGGAGGGGCAGACCCCGCTACGGTCGCCGCCATTTCCCTCAGCAAGACCCCCATCATGAGGATGAAAAGCAAATCTGAACCCAAGAGGATCTCTGTGTCCCTGAAATGTACAGAGGAGGCGTTGGAGGGTTTCGGGGGGGGCGAGGGGGATGTGAGGGCAGGAGACCAGGAGCCCATCGAAGCCCCCCTGGGCCCGATGACGCCTGTGGAGATGCTGCTGCACGACTCCATGAAGCTCGGGGGGGGCGGCTTGCTGGTCAGCCCGTACTCTGAGCAGCAGAGGAAATCAGCGGCTTTCAACCCTGCAGTCCTGCCTGCAGGCCTGGCACAGGTGATTCATGATTGTACAATGGTATACAAATTCATAGCAGCAGCATGGATGTAAGATGTACCCCTTAGTGTGTAAGCTTGCACACCGTACAACTTTAGCTAGACTTTGGATAATCGGTGTCTGTATTAGGACAGCACCATTTTTAAGAAAAATCTAGTTGCGCTTATATTGACTGATATTGTAATTGTGGTAGGTCTGCAATATAAGAGAGAGTGATCATTTAAAAACATTATTCACATGACATCATTATAATGTAAGAGTGAAGCCCTGCTCTGTAATGGTAAATACCCTCAACAGAGAGGTTCTACTCAAGCCACAGAGCAGCAGCCCTGCATCTGATATATTTACATTATCTTGTTCAGAGACACTATGGAAAGACAGCATCTTTACCAAACAGAGCTGGAGCGGTGTATCATTGCAGACCTTTCTTATACCCCGTCCCTCTCTTTCCCTTTATTGCAGGTGCTTTCTGCCTTCCAGGCCCAGCAGAGTGCAGCAGCAGCAGCTCAGCCTCAGCTGCTCATCCCCCTCAGCAGCATCCCCTCCTACAGTGCAGCTATGGACACCAACCCCCTGCTGGGCAGCACGTACAAGAGGTTTCCGTACCCCTCCATGGCCGAGATCAGCCGCCTGGCAGCGCAGACACAGTTCACTGAGGAGCAGATCAAGGTAGGTGAAAGTTAGCTATTGTTTTGGTGTTGTTTTTACCTGCTTTTCCTGTTATTATTTGGTATTGCAAGTCTGTTAAAAGTCTTATATTCAATTGACTAAAAGTGTTAAGCATAACAAGGTCTTAAATACAATTTTGAATGTCTTTAAAATGTTCTACTGTAGTGTTAACTGCAAATAATCAGCTATTAGAGTTATAATTACATACAAAATGTGAAAACTAGCTCCTTGATTTTAATTAATAGTCTGATGGAATGTTAAGTTAAAAGTATACTAAATATAGCCTTTGCTTGTTTTGTATATGGTGGAGTTAATAAATATTCTTTTATATCACCCAGGTTTGGTTCTCAGCCCAGCGGCTGAAGCATGGTGTGAGCTGGACCCCAGAGGAAGTGGAGGAGGCCAGGAGGAAGCAGTTTAACGGCACGGTGCACACGGTGCCGCAGACCATCACTGTGATACCGGCTCACCAGCTCTCAGTAGCTGCCAACGGCCTGCAGTCCATCTTACAGACCTGCCAGATAGTGGGCCAGCATGGCCTGGTGTTCACACAGGTAGGTAAGGAAAGAAAAGACGCCATATCTAACAGGACACGGCTAGAGATTTCATTTCCATTAAATGAATGTATTATTTAAATGGGAGAATTATGTGGGCTTGAGTTTAATAGACATTCACAGATCAGTAACTCCTATTGTTGTGTTTAGCTGACTATTTAACGAAGTAAAAAAATAGTTTTCCTCGCCCCGGATATGATTTTCGGTGGCAGCAATGCATTGTGGGACAATGTGTAGCAACCCTAATATAACCACAATAGCTAACTGTCGACATTTTAGTTAAAAAATATTTTAACACTATTTCTCAGACCCAACCAAGTGACCGATGCCGGGTTAAGAAGCAACTTTGATTTGACTCAATTCACTATTATGTGCATCATAAAACGGTTAAAAAGTAAATGAAAACTTTTTGATACCAGGTCATAAAATATTTTAGATTCACTGGTAAGAAATAGCTCCTGCTTTTTGACAAGTCTCTCTAATTTACAATCAATGATATTGCAGTAGCTAATCGAAACAATACTCTGTATATACTTAGCTCTGACTGATATCTTAAAAAGGATACTTGAGAAGAGAGGGCATGTTTTTGCAGTGACACAAGATAATTTCAGGGCTTTTATTTAAGTGTTGGTGTCATTATCATGTGACTCTGTGTAGGTGGGCACAGGGGGGCACCTTCCAGTGACCAGTCCCATAACTCTGACGGTGGCAGGGCTGCCCAGCCAGTCCCAGAGCTCCAGCAGGGTTTCCTGCCAGCCCACCCTGACAAACAGTGAGCTGAAACGGGCTACCACTGTCCAGCCTCCCTCTCTCTCTCCGCAGGTGGGGACAGCTGTTGTCTTGTTTGCGAAGTTTATATTTTATGACCTGAGTTAATGGAAGATATGTACAACAAGGGGTCTTAATCAGTTGTATGTAATGATTGTCTGAACTTTAAAAAAGGTGCACAGAGCAATAGCAGTCTACTAGGTATTTGCTACCTCTGTGTGGCACTGTAGCAACCCTTGTCTAAAAGTATAAATCTCCCCTTCCCTTTCTAAGGAGAACTCGGCCCTCAGTGCAGACACATTCAATTTGCGTCCCAAGAAGTCCAAAGAGCAGCTGGCCGAGCTGAAAGCCAGCTACCTGAAGAACCACTTTGTCACAGATACGGAAATTTCCCGACTGATGAAGCTTACCAATCTCACAAAGGGAGAGATCAAGAAGTGGTTCAGCGACACCAGGTACAACCAGCGCAACTCCAAGAACAGCAATGTCATTGTTTTCCATGATGGAGGCAGAGGGAGTGGCAGCTGTAGCAGTGCCAGCACCACCATCGTTATCGACTCAAGCGACGAGACCACCCCCACACCCCCCCCCCCCTCCGAGAACTCCGCCTGTGAAGGAGAAGGAGACACGGCCAAAAACTTGGAACCCATTCCCGGATTTTACCCTACAGAAATTTAAGGAGAAAACTCCTGAGCAGCTGGTGGTGCTGGAGGAAAGTTTTGAGAAAAGCAGCACCCCATCAGATGATGAACAGAGCCGCCTGAGGACAGAGACTAAACTGACCCGGAGGGAGATTGACGCCTGGTTCACAGAGAGAAGAAAAATACCATCTGTTAGCACTTCCTCCCCGTCTTCTTCAGAGGGAGGAAAGATGGAGGCTGGAGGAGCAGGAGCCAGTTCTTCTTCTCCTTCTGCCTGCTCGTCCCGTAGAGGTAGTCAAACTCCTCCCGGCGGCCGCAGTAAGCAGCTGCCCACCAGCAGCAACAGAGACATGAAAGATAAGAATAAAAAGACTCCAGAGCAGCTCCACATTCTGAAAAGTGCCTTTGTGCGGACCCAGTGGCCCAGCCCAGAGGAGTACGAGCAGCTGGCAGAGGAGAGCGGCCTCCCTCGCTCCTACATCGTCAGCTGGTTCGGAGACTCTCGATACTCGTGGAAGAACAGCAACCTGAAATGGTTCTTCCAGTACCAAAGTGGAAACGCTGAAGGGCCGAACGGTGGAGGAAGCAATAAAATGGGAGGCGGCACCGGTCGGAAGAGACGCGGCAGAAACCGTGGTTGGGGGCGGTCCAGAACCAGGAAGCAGCCGAGAAGGTCCGCCTCCTCCAGTACAGATGTCGACAGATGTCTCCCCACCAAGAAAGTCAAGAGTGGGCGGGAGATTCTGAAGGAGTACTACATGAGGCACCGCTTCCTCAATGAGCAAGATCTGGATGAGCTCGTCGGCAAAACCAACATGAGCTACGAACAGGTGTGTGTGTCTCAGTGTCCGTGTGTTTTTCCTGATGGGAGATTTAAATATATTTAATTAACCATTTAAATATATGTACTGTAACTGTTATTTGTGTGCATAAGCCGTCAAAAGGTAAGCCTAATGCTGCGTTCACACCGGACGCGATGCGAATATTCGCATTGCTCCAATCGCTCAAGTTTCACTGCGGCTTGCAGTTTGTTTTATCGCGTCATTCAAAACAGACATGCCGTTGGCGCGCTGTTGACGGACAGTTGAGGTTGTTTCCAGTTCCATGCAAGATCGTTTTGGTTATTTCTGTCCTTGACTATGGAGGATATAACAACTATTGCTGCTTTGTACCTTCTGTGGAAGTCCTACTGTACAAACGTAGCAACAAACGCCGTCATGTCTGGGTTCTTATACTCCTCCAAGCCAGCTCTTTTTTGTTGCGGTCCCGGTAAATATACGACATTGTATCGTAAATCTCCGGGAACCCATTCACAGCCACAACGATCATCTCTTCCATCTTTTGATTCGCGCTGCGTCCACCGCTTCATGCGCGCCGTCGGAGTGAATTCGTGTCTGTCCGCGTCTCTGCATTGACTTTACATGTAATCGTGCCGCCCCCAAAAAGCGCATCACGTCCGGTGTGAACGCAGCATAATCGGACGCGATGCGAATATTCGCTTCGCTCTTATCGCATCGCGCTAAACGCTCAACTTTCACCGCGGCTGTCAGCTGTGTTTACTCGCATCATTCAAACAAGACGCGCTGGCTTGGGAGCTACAACTACAACAAAATGAACATATTTTACTGTGATGTAATTGTAATACACGTATATATTCTAAATGATGCCGAAGTAACAACATACTGATACCGGCTAGTAGAAGCCATGAATTAATGCTTTGACAAGTCTGCAGACAGACGGCAGGCGAAAAACCTTTTAAAATGCTTGTTTTCTGAATGGAGATTGGGTCGACCAGGCTAAGCTAACGTTGTATATGCTCACTCCACACTCACAACAACGGCCTACAGACATAAATAAAGCAGCGACTGCATTCGCCATGACACAGACAGTCTGTGGTTTGTACTTGTTTAACCTTTGTACAGTTTCTGAACAGATATGAGGAGCTGTGAGCTCTGTGTGCTAACTGCTAACAGCTAATGGCTGATGTTTTCTGGTTGAACGTCAGTAACGGCAGGCTGAGATCCTCACCGCTGATTGGCTTCCGCGAGAACGCGTCACGTGAATTTGACGCCCGAGTTGAAAAAATTGAACTCTCGCGTTTGACGCGGCACAGTTCAATCGCGTGATTCGCGCCGCGTCCACCGCTTCATGCGCGCCGTCGGAGCGAATTCGCGTCTGATCGCGTCTCTGCATTGACTTTACATGTAATCGCACCGCCCCCAAACATCGCATCGCGTCTGTTGTGAACGGAGCATAAGTGTTGTCTTAAAGGTCACCTATTATGCAAAATCCACTTTTTCATGTATTGTTTACATGAATACGTGTCCCCTCTGCGTAAAGAGATTCTGAAAGTTTCAGGAAAAAAGATTCTCTCTTTTTGATGATCAGATTTTGGCCACTTTATGATGCCATAACGATTTGTTGGCTTGTGTAGCCATTAGCCAATCACCGACTAAGGTAACACTCACCCCCCTTATCACCTGAATCTCCTCCTAGAGCACCATTGTGTTCTTTTTAACCAAATGTCTCTCAGAGGGGCTCCTTATTTTCATCTAAAGTAACAGACAGAGAATCAGCACTTTTGAAACAGGGCTGAAACAGAGGGGATTATGGGATGCTGCAATAATCTGTTTGGTATTCGGAGCCAAACACTTCAGAGACATGTTTGTATATATCTGAGAACTATAATATATTGATAAAAAACAGTATAATAGGGGACCTTTAACTGCCAGACATGTTATTCTGGTGGAGAGTACTACATTTGTATACCATTGTTAATTCCTATGTTTTTTCTAGTATTAAAATACAAAATAATTGTTCAATCATTGGAACCCAGCAGTTAAAAGTCTCATTGACTATATTCTCTGAAAGATCCAGATTTAAATGAAAGAAATACCCTTAAAAATGTAGCTGATGATTTGCTTTTGTTTTATTAACATCATTTTAGTCTTCAGCTAAAGGACAAAGAAGACTTGATCTCTGTTTCCTTAAAGGTGGTAACAGCCTGCTGTCCTCACCCAGTTAATGCTTTTCTCTCCTTCAAAAGGTGAGGGAGTGGTTCGCCGAGGTTCAGCGGCGCTTGGAGACGGGGGAGGATCCCTTCCTGGAGGTGGCTGCAGGGAGCACCGGAGGAGACGCAGCCAGAGAGGAGGTGGGGGTGCAGGGGGAGGCGTCAACAGCCGGCGAGGAGCCAGCCGGCACAGGGGGGGGAGATGAGGATCAGGACGAAGGAGATGAGGAGGATGACGGGGACGATACGGACGACAGCGAGGTCTGGGAGCCGTCCCGCAGCGTCAGGAAGTCTTTGTCAGTCTCTGAAGACTGAAACGTCCCAGAATGTCCCGAGAGAAATAGCGGCTAATGCTGGAAGAACGCTCAAGTCTTTCTGCCACTGATTGGCATTTGTACTCATCTGCAGCATGAATTCACTGTATTCTCAAATGACTTCTGACATCATGTCTACGTCAGACTAACAGGTGGAATATTAGCTTTAGCTCTCCCCCTGAATCTTACCTATTGTAAGTGATGTGTAACATTTTAAGAATCTTGGTAAATAAGGAGTTTTAGCAAACCCTGGTGCACCAAACTCTGATGAAGCCTATAAAGCAATATGTTGTCAAAAGGAATACAATGAAGTGCAATCTTCAAGCTTAAAATGAAAAAAAGGATATCCAGACACATCTTTACATTGCAATCATGAATACTGTTGTAAATGAGGGATTTAAATGTTGCCCCTCGTTAAATGATTGACTGCTTAAATGGAGATAAATGTACTTTCTTCTAATTCTAACTTAAATCTACTGATATATGAATGTCCCAGAATCGTTTGTGTGTTTACAAAAGTGCTTTAAAGCGTATCACAGCTAGATGTCACTGCTAAGCAATGTCCCCAATGAAACTAGCATACGTCTATTTGTGGAACCGGATGATTTTACTTCTAACGGCACCTTTTTTCCTAGCACCTGTGTAGTCCAATGCAAGGGCCGGATATGATTCAGCAGGTTGTTAGAGCCGACATGGATTGATGATGACACTGAAAGTCAGAAACGATAAGACACAAAGTACCGTACTGCTGAATGAATGCCAATGCCACGGTGCTTTTAAACACAGGGTGTCTACCCAAGTCTTCCCTTTAAAGCAGCTTCTTTTTTCATTAGTGTTATAGATTTTGAACAGAACACATAGAAATCTGATGGACAAAATGTATGTGTTTAGTATGTACTGTTAATAATGCTTTAAAACAAATGTCACCTTTTTATAGAACACTTCCTGTGCTATTATGACCTTTTTAAAGGGGGATTCAGACAGTATGAGGCTGTGGTCTCAGCGTTGAATGTGTGTTCTTCTGAGCAGTGAGCTACAGTTTACAGTCTGAGGCACCATGTGTGAACTGAATGATCTGAGGCAGTCCACTGAAATGATAATTGAATTATTTCACCGCAGTGTTTTCCCTTGACTGTGGGTTTGGGATGGGTTGAATGGATGTACTACATGTTTAAGATGTGGGGGATGCATTGCAGAGTTTAACCCATGCAAATGTTAAACCACAAGTTGCCACCACACAATGTTTTTAGGTCTGGGCGTTTCTGCTCCTATAAAAAACAAGGCCAGTGAATCATTTTTGGGTCTTGAGAAAAACTGTTAAACAGTATTTCAAATATTGAATTGACCCTAGTCTGCATTCAAGAGACAAACGTGAAGCACCTAAACTAAACTTTCAAAGAAAAATGCACTTTGTCCACTTGTGTATATAGTGGACTGAATCCTTATTTGGCACCTTATCTCTTATTAAACCATACAATGGCTCTGAGAGACCAAATCTGTTTTGTATGACTAAAATCGAAACCAGTATTTTGCCTTCTTTTCTTAATCCTCGTGTGTTTTCAGTAGGGGTATTAATTTATCCACGTTTTTAATGATATGTGTTAAATGTTTGGATGTTTATATGGCTCAAAAACTAGTTGAGCAATCATCCATTGCTTTCTTTTGCTAAATTGCACAATTTGAGCCTGATTTACTTTTAGCCTTCTTCTGCAAATGCACACGTGTTATATGTGTCGTCATGTATGTATTGTTGCTTTAAAGCATGGGGATTCCCTGCCATCTCTCCCTCTGATTCTTAACCCCTCTCCTCTATTCCTCTTTTGTGAAATGAATGCCTATACTCCTGATGTGCACTTCCCAAGACATGCTTCTGTGAATTTGGTGTCCTGTTTACTCTCTCCGCATTAAATGTCTATAAGAAAGGCAGACAGAGCCTTAGGGACAACTCTTCAAAAGACTGAAACTGGTCAGAAAACAGACATTCTTGGAAAATTCACTTTTTTTTGTGGAAGGAATTGTTGTAACGCCTGAAGAAACAGCACAGCATTGCCTTTGCGGCGGGAAAGTCAACCAAATAATGCTCCTCTTTCAAACTCTTCTCACACGCTTAACCGTATGACATGACAGGACATTAACAGTCAACCTGAGTTCTTCACAAAAGAGGAGAGACTGATTCACCTTTGCAGATAAACCTATATGTGCCTACATGGCTCGTACGCTTGTTTGAACAGAACTTCCCCAACTTTCGACCGAAGATGAGGATTTGTGCTTTGGAAATCACATACTGTTGGGTGATTCCTAAAGAATGCTTGTTCAAACTAAGCCGTGATGCATGACCGAGCTCCGCTTTCTGCTAAAAGATGCCTAAAAAACTGAAGTTGAAATTTGAAACTTCTGTTGTAAGTACTTAAACGGATACCTTGGCAATTGAATTGTTTTTTCCCCACCAGGCACTATTACACTACAATTAAATGATTAACTTTTAAAGCAGTTTAGTCTGCTAGCCGCAAGCTACTTTTTTTTAATTTAATGGCGAGTGAAGGAGAGTTGAATCCTCAAAGCATTTTGTTGTAATGTGACAAGTGCCCTTGAACAAAAGGAAATTCAAAATATCAAGGTATAGCTTTTGTCTAATAATGCATGCAATAACCAAGACAACTGCTCATTTTGTACATACAGTGTTTTGGGTTGGTATACTTGGCACAGTACAAGCCTAATCTGGGATACTTTTTTGTTTACCTTCTAAAAATACCAGTCACTTTTCATTTATGGACCTGTTTCTTGTTTTTGTTTATTTCACAACTCATGGACCCATTTCAGTCCTTAGCTCGGAACTATGTTATCACCAAAATTGCAGTCATTGCACGGCAGCCATTTTGTGCCCTTTCTATAGAGTTCTGGTATTTCACATGCTAATTTGTACACGTTACAAACTGGCTGTCTTGTTAGGCTTAATCCTGCCCCGGTATCCAGCCCACAGTCTTTTACAGTGTGCTTTGTCTTTACTATAGTCGCTCTGTTTTAAATGGTTTTATATGTTTCTATCTATGAATACTGTGTCTTTACAACTCTTTCCAGACAGCAGTGGATAGACAATAGAGTAGTGTTTTTTAAATAGAGTCAGTTTTAGAGTTCAGCCAGTGTTTCCCCGAGTTGCTTTTTGAGGTTCTTATGTTGCTAATAATATAAAGTTAAAACTCAAGAGAAAAGACATGCAATTAGTTAAAGGAATAGTCTAAAAAATGTTTCTCCATGTTATATTATGTGTTACGTGAACTTGGAGCTGTTTTGGAAAGTTATCTTACAGATTCGCAGATAAAGATCAGTCCACACTATTACTGTTAGCATGAAACTATTGGTTGCAAAGGAATGTTTCCAACTCATGTGATCGAAACATTTTTAAGACAGTTGAATCATTTTTTTGGGGGGGGAAGATATAAATGTAATAGTTTTCTAAATTCACCACAGATGTTTATTTGTAAAATAATTATGTCAATACATATTTGTTGGCGTTTAACCTTTTAAAAATGTTTCCCTGCCATTAAAACACTCCTGCCACACACAAACGAGGCAATAACGTCATAGAGAATGATGACAGACATTAAAAGCTTTACTAACAAATCGCAACAGAAGTTTGTTAAATAAGAAAAATAATTTGGTATTATGGTCTTTGGTGAAAAAACTCATGTCACAGTGATGTCTTTAGGGGGATTCAGATTTTCCAATGGTATAGCAGTGAACTCGCACTTGAAATTGTAGGTTTGAAAAAGTTGATATATAGAGGGTCATAAAAATACACCAATGCTTTCAGCTTGATTTTTGTCTAGTGTTTTTGGTATTTAAAAAAAAACATTCCCATGAGTCCCCCAACTTTCTGTATTCGAGGTACTAAATCGTGGAGTGCCCCTTTAATGGTTTCCTGGCCGGCTTTTAGACAGAAGGTCGTCACACAACCAGCCTGTCTGATAAATCTGTTTTCAATATTAATCATGTTCTCAAATAGTTGTTCCTGGATGATGAGGTGCCAAGTCTGCTCCCTGAGTTTTGATTTTATTTCTAACATGTATTGCAGTTAACTTTGTGCAGTAGAGCTAACATTGTGATCTGAGTAGTTTACCTGATGTCCTGTTGTGCATATGTCATATCTGTGTCCTTTACTCCTGCTATACTCCTCACTCGTTGTCTGTATTTAGACAGGTAGTCGCTTGAATGTTTCTTACAGCAATCAGAGATTCAAATGTTTTGACAGCATTGACATTTACAGTGGAACTTTGGCCTTCTGGTTTTTCAGATCTGATTATCTGTTGATAGTTTTTACCCAAAAAGTATTGCTTCAATTGCTTTTTATTTTTGTCTCAATACAACTTGTTTACTTCTGGACCCGTTTTACCGAATCATGACAGAGATCTCTCAGCTTCTGTATTAGGTTACAGTCCGTAGACACAGATATAATACAATGATCAAACTGTATACTCCAAATAAATGTGTTAATGTTCATTTAATCATCCCTTATTTAAAGATGTCACTCCTTTAACAAACATGTGGTCCCCTAGAGAGGTAGGTTATGAGCTATGATCATAGTTTTCAACTTAAAAAACCTATGCCATGAATGCAGAAATGTCGCTGTTGCTGACCTAAAATAACTACAGTTTAAATGTGTGTTATCCTGTGTCTATGGTACTGATATTTCCATCTACATTAAGTTATTCCTACTCTGCCTGAACTGCATTTCAACACGGTGTTAAACCCTGAGAGTATCCGTCATAAACTTTGATTAAAAACTGTATCTTTGGGTGTCACCTCTGCTTTAGAAAGACAACCATTCCTTTCTGTGAACCCTGCGACCATCAGCTCGTAGCGACCAGATGTAAAGGCAGCAGTTTGTGCTATGTTAAGTCCCTGCTTTAATTGAGGCTTTGTCCGGATTTCCAGTTAAATGAAACTTCTTTAAAGACAAACCCCAATGCATTTAGATTTTAATATGTGAGCTTTGTGAGCAACATTATTTTGCTTTGAGTAAATGTGAAATAAGAACTAAATGCAGAACCAGATCAGCAAGTATTGAGAATGTCCCAATAAAACTATGTCAGTCACTATTTATAACTTTTTAGGTTGAGAATCGTCTCAGTAATTAACCGTCACTGCTGTTATTTGTAACAGTGTTTAAAATGTTGTCAGTAGTTTGAAATACAGTATTTTGTAATATTATTAGTTTTCTCCATCAAACAAAAGCCTTTTTTAATGTAACAGATGATTAAATGTATTCAGTAGGATACCTAAACAAACGTACGCAGGCCCAAACAGCTAAAGAACATCCTGTTAGCTCATATGAAGGAGATGCAGGGATATTTGCATGTTGTAACACTCTTCCGTTGTTGGTAGTGCAGAGAGAACACAGCAGTCATGTTCACAGATATTAAAATAAGTCTGTAGGTGATTTGACTATGGAAATAACAGCTGAGCAATGTTGCTTTTGTTCAGTATATTTTCAGTAGGAAGGAGATTAGTACAGCTGTAACGTGGAGAGAGGAAAAGCCCAACAAGGTAAGAAAGGTTGGTCCAACTTACATTTGATCCTATATTTTTGCAATTTGAGTCATTACAAAATGTCTCCCTCTAGATATAGCTTGTGCAATTTAAAGGAAATGTAAGCTTTATTTCTGAATTTATATATCTGTGGTCACTGTATAGACGATAAACTGAAGTGGCTATACTTTCTCTCTGATTGGTAAGTAGCTCACTTAATGCACATTAAGTTACAACTTTTCTATATGCCGCCATCAGTATTATTTCCTCTAAATGCATAGTGTGAAAGTAAGCTACTGCCTATACTTGGTGGGTTCATTTTTTTGGCTGGGCATTATGACGACACACTTGCCTTCAACAATAATTGTTTTTGGCATTTAAGTTTCAGTTTAATCAATCGTGTGTTCATGTTTGCTGCGTGTAACCATAGACTGTGTAACCCATTTCCTTCGTCGCTCGGAACCTTTCTGCCCGGAACTATTCATCCTCGACGTTGTATCCGTTGTGCACTTAAGGACTGTGTAACCATGAGGGTGTAAACAAACCTGAATGAGTTTCAGATGGACATTTGTTTCTGTCGCGTTAAATATTAATAGTTTTTTAAAATTCGTGATTTCCCGATGGAGATATTTGGGAGCACGTTCGACGACTCTGTGTTTCTTCAGTCGAAGGACCGAGTCGCCGTGCCTCTGTCCCATTACAACGCCAAACGCTGTGAACCAGAGGCGAGTCTATTCAATACAAACCATACACTGCAACGTTATAAACGTAACGTTACTGGATAAACAAGCAGCTGCTGTGTGTAGTATGATGCCGGGCATTGAAGAAGCCACCCAGGTCTTGTGGCGGGAAAAGGCTATGAATGAAAGGAAGCAGCAAGCTAGCTGTGGTCAACTCTTTAGTAAACAGTATGGCCTGTCTCCACGAACATAGAGCCAGTGGTGGAAAGTAACTAAGTACACATTTACTCAAGTAATGTACTTATGTACACATTTGAGGTACTTGTACTTTACCCGAGTACTACTCTTCTACATGTTCGAGGCACATTTGGTATTTTTAACTCCACTATATTTATTTTTCCAGATTTATTTACTATTTACTTTAAAACATTCAGATTTTGACGAACAACACTTTGGAAAGTATTTAAAAAATATATGATTATTTAAATGTGAAGAATTTTTCAATTCTGCAATGAGTCGTTTTACTTTAGTACCATTCTTGTTGCAATACATTTACTTGAAATGGTGTTTTTTTCAGTTTGGTATTAGTAGGCCTACTTTTACTCAAATAAAGAATCTGAATACTTTTTCTACCACTGCATAAAGCTATCTCAGTACATGATATACTTAAGGTTACCAGACTTTAAAAAACAACAACAGGTATGCTCCTTGTACCTTACATGACAGCATTAGTTATTTTGCAGAGTACACCCTTATTTCTTCGTCTTGTTTCCCTGCAGTGGTTCTGTGAGAGTTCTGCTCTCTGTACAGATGATCCTTTGGAGAAGCAGAAGGTGTATAAGTTCAGAGGAGACTTGGCTTTGAAACAAGGGAACTATCAGGTATTAAGACAGTCGATTATCTCTCATTTTAAATACTTCTCAACGACCATTGTGAATTGTTTTACTGACCAGTGAAGTTGAAAACAAGTTAAATACAAAGTGGATACTCTGAGTTCAATGTGTTCCTGCTGGTTCACGGGGACTGTTACAGTATGCAGCACTGTTGTCATAGGCCGGTATTTGCATGTTTTTAGAGCTGCTGCTATGTAAACAACATCCAGCATTGGTTACATTACTTATTCCTGTCATGTACACATTGACATATTCTACCCAACAGAGCAAAAAGGAATATGTTAACTATATTCAGCCGTGTGCTACTGAGCAACATTTGAAGATAACAGGAAAAAGACTAGTTAAGTAACATATAACTACATCACACCAAACCTCCTTGTGAAACCAGGTTTAGATGTTAAAATACAAAACAGCTGTAATCTGCTGTATTTATAACAACACAGTTCTGCTATCATGATATGTAATTATACACACACGGTGACCTTCGGGGTTGCAAAGGGATGCTACATTTAATTACATTTTCCAAAGTTAGCTTTTATCCGGAAACATTTTCTCTCTCTCAATACAATCTTATTACAAAAATGTAACTTTTTAATAGTGACATTATGTGTACTACACTCGGTGGCATGGCATGTCTTGGTTATAAGTTTGTCTAATGTTGTTTTAATATTTTTTAATTCAACTTTTTACATTTTATTTTATTTCCTATTTTATAACATTGTAAAGTGTCTTTGAGCACCTGAAAAAGCACTTACAAATCAAATATATTATTATTATTAATGTTTCAAAGAACCTTTATTTTTCACTGTAAGAATTAACGCTTTTATTTAATTAAAAAGTTTCCATCTTTTCCAATTGTACTGTATTGTTCCAACCCTAGTCCCATACCGATCATGTGATCTGTTATCCCCTTTGAGGAATGTAAATGTTGTGTTGTCGTGGTGCGGTGGGTTTAGAAAGCCTTGGATGTATACAGCAGCTGCCTGGAGCTGAACTCTGCCAACAACATGACCATCAGGAGAGATGTGCTGGAGGGAATGGCCCGATGCTGCACCGAACTGGGACAGAGGGACCGGGCGCTGCACTTGAGCGACCTGCTGGTAATTCTCCAATGAGCTTTTCCTACTCTGACTGCAAGTCCCCATCTGTATGGTTGGTGTTTAAAAAATTAGGGCTTCACAATCAATCAAAATTGCAATATGTGGTAGATGCAACATATATGACAGTATCATTCTAAATGAAGTATTATGTTGCTGCAAAAAATCCGGTATCCTACAGACTAAAAGTCCTTATTTTATACCGATCCTTTAAATATTATAATATATATCGCTATTGCAATATTATGTAAAATATTCGCAATGAGTTATTTTTCCAAATTGTGCACAACATTTAGTAGATGATAACTAGTATAAAACCAAAAACAATAATTCACCATTTAAGATATTTTGTCTCGTGTAGGCAGTGGCTAGTAGGTCACATGGTAGATTGAAGTTTAAACAGTATACATATGTGTATTATATGATACAATACACTTTCAATATAAGCAAATATTAAACGTTTATTTCTTAACTTCAAGATAGCCATTGTTCTTTTCACCGCATGTTAGTTGTGTGCCTTCAATGGGTTCATACCTACTAAAATGATGTAAACCTGACAATTTCCCTGGGACAGCCTTAATATTGCCCTTTTCGTCACATTTCTGCGCCATTAAAGAGGAGTGTGTCTGTGTTTTTATGTGCCCCAGATTCTGGGAAGCTCCCGTATTAAAAAGCCGTAGTAACATTTGCATTTCCATAGCTCTAATAAAATGAGATAAGAAACCAGTGTGAAAGCTTCTCTTTAGAAAGTGACCAGAACTCAGTCTACATGATCTCTCTGCAGAGCAAAGACGCGTCCAACACCTGTCACCTGATCAGCATCCTGCTGCTTAAGGTAAGCATTAGCAAGAACACAAGCAAATCATTCTAATACATCCCTCTACCTGTGTGACCTTGAATCCTCGAAGAGAGCTTTGTTTTCCTTGCATGCCCTAAAGGTCAAAGAAGAAAGAATGTATGAAAACACCCGTATAGAAACTCATGCTGTGTAATCCAAGTCTCATTTATCAGGTCATATGCTCACTACTTCCCAAGCACATTTACACTAAAACTGTAATATTTCAAACACTAATGCTAAAACAGTCTCACGTCTTTTTATATAGTTTTGCTGTCGTTAAACGCGACCCCCCTTTTACATCAACTCATCAAGAAATGTTCTCCGTTACTGAATTATTCCTTCACTGTGAACGCATGTGAGAAAGATAACGTTTGACAGGCTGATGATTGCATGTTAATATTATCATTTTAGAGGTGTTCCTTTAATTCAAATGTAATCCTTCACTGAAGGTCAGGATCTACCAGCATTTTGGAGCCTTAGCATCGAGGATGTCCTGCCTGCAGCAGCTTTGCATCCTGCTGCCCTTCAACCCCTGGCACTGGTTCAACCTGGGACAGATGTGTCTGGAGCTGCTGGACAGCAACAGCCCCTCAGGTAGGATGGGCTCCATCTAGCACTCATCGAGCACTCATCTAGCACTCATCTAGCACTCATCTAGCACTCATCAAGCACTCACCTAGCACTCACCTAGCACTCATCTAGCACTCATCTAGCACTCATCTAGCACTCACCTAGCACTCACCTAGCACTCATCAAGCACTCATCAAGCACTCATCAAGCACTCACCTAGCACTCACCTAGCACTCATCAAGCACTCACCTAGCACTCATCAAGCACTCACCTAGCACTCATCAAGCACTCACCTAGCACTCACCTAGCACTCATCAAGCACTCACCTAGCACTCATCAAGCACTCACCTAGCACTCATCTCATATATTAAAAGTCAACAATGCAGGAGGCTTGTTGGTGTTTGTTGTTTATTGATATGTTGAACTAACGCTTTTGCAATCGCTTAATTTGAGCAAAAAACAAATGCATAAATGAAAAATAAAACAAATTGACATTGGTTTTATTTGATTGTTGTATTTTCCTTTATTAGGATCTTGTTCTTTACAGAGTTGTGAACCAGCAGAGAAAACGCAGAGTGATGGAGACATTCAGGAGCAGCAGCAGGAGGAGGAGGAGGAGGAGGAGCAGCAGGAGGAGGAGGAGGAGCAGGAGGAGGAGGAGGCAGAGCTCGATGGGGACAGAGTCTGGCTGAAAGCTTGCACCTGTTTCATCAGGACAAGGTCAAGTAAATACATTTTAATACACAGCACAAATTAGACACTAATAGAAGTCGGTAGAACTACAATTAAATATATTGTAGTTGTTGAAATCCACTGGAAATATTGGATATTTTATGAACTTCTTTAAAGAAAGAAGTTTGCACCCCTGATCATTTTGATCAACACTTCAGCAAGAAATATACATTATTAAAATCAGTTGTCCCGCACATCTGAAGCTCATCCAGATAATCATATATACAGATTTTTATCCTGAGACTTTTACCTCCCCCCACCAAGATCAGAGTTGTATTTTTTGCCCACAAGCTACACAATAATCTGTGAATACTCTGACGAAAGTCACAGTTGAAATGTAAATCGTGGTGTCTGAATATCTCCCTCAGACTCCTGCTGAGATTCCTCCGGCAGCAGCAGTCCTCCTTTGTGTTGCAGCGCACGGAAAGCACCCTACAGACGACAGACGAGGTGCTGCAGAGGCTCAATCCCAAAGAAACAACCCTGCAGACTCTCACCGAGGTGAACATGTGCTCCTGGTTTTGCCTTGAATATGGACGGTTTCCACTAGGGGTGGGGGAAATAATCGATACAGCATAGCATCGCGATACTTTGCGTGGCGATATTGTATTGATACACGGATGCCAAGTATCGATATTTTATTACATAAACTTATATAAACTGTAGCATATCGCTCCGAAAGATGGTCGTATATAAAACAGGAAGTTACGTTAAGACATGTATACAATTGCAATGAAAGTAACAAAAACAATACCATCTCCTTTTCAGGTTCAAAGAACACAAATTGGGTTATTTACATAAACTATTCATATTGCAAATATATTTTTTAACCAGGAAGGGAAGACGGACATGGATATGACCCATGTGATTTGCAATATCGCAATATATCGCATCACGATACTTAGCATATCGAAGTATTGTGATAGTATCGTATCGTGGGGAGCCTGGTGATTCCCACCCCTAGTTTCCACTAGAAACACACATTCACCTTCTCACTGTATGATCTCCCAGGTGGTGTCAGAGGACCTGATCCCAGACAAAATGAGAGAGGACAGCCAGGACGGGGAGAGCCTGTCCAGTGTGTGTTTGCAGAGCTTCAAGGAGCGCTGGTGGAACAAGATCTTACTGACTGGTGTGCTAGAAACAGACGCACACAGAGAAGTGAGGCCTGTTCGCTGACAGGAAGACCCTGTCCCTGTGCAGGTCCCACCAAAGAGCAGGAGAAATTGAGTGGGAAATCCACATTATTGATATCATAACAAGACCCCATACATTCACACAGTACATTTTAATGCTGACAATCTCAGAAATACCCCCCTTAATAAAGAGAAATATCTCAACTGTTTTGACTCACACACTTCCACAGAATTGTATTCATTGTATTCAAGCACAGATACAGTAGAGTATTTAATAAAGCAGATACAAATATCCACTTCATAGTGTGTGTGTTATGATTTATGACAAGGATTATTTTCTGGACCACCATCAAAGTGATATATGATTGATACAAATTATATTCGCGGAAATGTCAGTCATGCCTTAACATTTTCAGAAAACTGACGTTAAAGTTTTAGGATTAAAAAGAAAAGAAACTGAACAATAACCTGAACAATAACCAAGGTAAGATCAGGCTTTGTCATCCACAAACCCCGGACATATAAAGTGCCATAAATACCATAAACCACCCCCATGTGAAAATTAGCAGAAGTGGCAAACTGCACTTGTGTGTGCTGTTAACAATAATGATAAGACAATAAACACCATATAAATACGCATTGTGGCCGCTACGCCCCGGCTTCCAGTCTTTATGCTAAGCTAAATGACATCTGGAAAAAGCTTCCTAATACACTATTTTGAATAGAATTTCAGATGAATAAAGTATTTTTGTTGACCTGTATGAGTCGACTGCAGTTGAATACGTGTCCATAAATTGAAGACCATAAGTGAAACTAATCTTCATATCTTGGGTACATTTGGAGGAGGGCCTGCTCGGTGTCTGTCGGTCAAGCTGTGGCTCCTTCCTAATGACGTAGTCCTGTCACTGTGAAATGTCCTCCAGCCCCCAGGTCTGTCTGTCCTGTAGGCGGTGAGGAGGGAGTCGCGGGGGGCCACAGGTCTGGGTCTTCCAGTGCTGCTCTGGGGTATCCAGTTCAATATGGGAGGGGACCTGGCTTGTTGAGAAGGGGGGGGCTGCAGATGTGTCCACGGTGAGAACAGCTGGGAGTCCATCCGAGGCTTAGGACTCAGAGCCTCTGCTATAGGGTGGGACTCGAAGGAAACCTGATGGTGTCTCTGGGTTTGATCTTGCCTCCCGTATTCTAGAGACGATACTTCAGTCTGCAGCCGAGATGTGTGTTCTCGTGTGTGTGTTAGAGGGAACCACGGGCCTGTCTTTGCTGGTTTTTGCTGTGATGTGGAAGGAGGCAGGACTTTGGGATTATCAGATAGAAAGTCCACCTGTGGTTTAAAGTTGCAGTTCCATTGTTGTCTTTTTCTCTCCGGACCGGCAGCCATCCCCTCCAGAGGCATGGTTTTCCCATTCCTTTGGCGAAACAGAAACCTGTCATTATGGTGCTGTTGATTTGTCCTGAGAGTTGGCCTCTCACTGGCAGCCCTAAGCTCTCTGTACGCGGGAGAAGCAGCGTGTCGAGGGTTTGACCTTTCAGCATTTTGTTCAGTTGTAGTGGTGATGGTAAGGCTGGTAAGCTGTGACTGAACATATGAGACATGTGTCGGACTGAGAGGACTTGAGTGACTCTGGATCTGATGCTTCTCAACATTTGTCTTGTGCTCTCCCACTGTATGCTTTACCATTCCCCGATGTGCACTCTGCAGTGCTCCAGGGTTAACAAGTGGTTTTGGGTACAGTTGTGTCCGTTTCTGATGCCTGTGTGTACCTTCACCTGCCCTTTGAGGCGTGGCCTTGCTGCACTCCAAATCTGTGCTCTGTGGATTGCATGAAACCAGTGTTTTTACTTTGGTGTGAGGGTTTTGTGATTTCCCTTTAGGAGCACTGTGGCATGGTGCTGTGGGCGTGCTGGATTTCAGCGCAGCGTTTTGAGATGCCTGTAATGTTTGGTAAAGAGGGAGGAGCAGGGGCACGGTGATAAAGGAGATAAAGCCAGGGATGGGTTTGGAGCTGGAATGCAGCCTGAGGAACTCCTGATGGACAGGTCTGACCGCGCTGCCCCTCACAAGAACAGCCAGAGTACGATGGACCTGCCAGGACAGCCAGGAGAAACTGAGGAGATCAAAACGGGCCATTAAAAGTCATAAAACAGTCCTACTATAGTATGCCATTAAAAAACAATTTATATTATAGAACAAATAGCTGAGTATGTAAGGAAAGATGACAAAGGATTTCTATCTTTGACTACAGAGGTGTGTCTTTTATTTGCACAACACTTAATCTCATTACGCTCATAACTCCCGTTAATTGCTTGTATTGAACAACATAATATGACAAATAATGTTAGAAAAATGTCATATATAAAGTTATAATATAGTATGCCATAAAAAGAAAACAAGTCACAGTATACCATTATCATTTAATTAAAACATTTGTATTGTATATCACTTAGTTATACTATACCGTTTGATAACATTTTCCATTAAAATTAATTTGGGTTTTATAATACCAATATAATAATATAATGTTTTTAAAATGAATATCTCAATATAAGTCATTCTAACATGTCATAACTAATCCTAGCATGCCATCAGATGTTATTAAAGCATGTAGTGTGTACCTGTAAGAGCCGGTCAGCACCTCGCTCCAGTCAGTGATGATGAAGCTCTCAGAAACCTGTCCTGTCAGCTTCCTGCCCGTCCTAGCACAGTAGGTCTGTCCCTCCACACTGCGGACCGACAGCTTCTACACACACACACACACACACACACACACACACACACACACACACACACACACACACACACACACACACACACACACACACACACACACACACACACACACACACACACACACACACACACACACACACACACACACACACTTTTAGGGTGCGTATTCTGAAAATGAATATTTGATAGTGATGATCAGAACTGAAGTTTGACTCAGACAACCTAATTTATCCCCACCTTTTTAGCAATGATACTATACCCAATACTTCTTGTTTTTACGAGCGACGCATCAGGTCTTTGCACAAGGCATAATATGAAATGCATGTATTGTTAAAAAACAGCGTTCCGGCTTTGGAATGAAGACTACGCACACTTTACACAGACTTATATAATATATAAACGCACAAATCTGCACAAGCATCAAGAACAGCATCAGTTTAAATGTAAACCTGTCCAACTGTTACCTTATTTATAATAACAAATATCACAACATGCATGATATTAGCCTGTATTTGAGTATTCTTTTTGAATACAATAATGGTATTTATTTATGTAGAAATGATAAAAAATACTGCACTCAAGGAATGTTGAACAGGTGCTTTCCCCCCTAACCAAGTTTTGGTAAATGCTTCCAGGCTCAGACAGACAGGAGGATGGGCAGAGGTAGATCAAGAGACCCACAGGGAAGTGTTTGCTGTCCAGTTTGAGGTCCTGCCACATGCTGAGGAACAGGTTCAAGTTGAGATGATCCAGCAGCAGGTGGACGGACACATTCCTCTTCCTGCTGGCCTCCAGAAGATCACAGAGCAGCTCGACGTCACTGAAGGTGTCCATCACTATGGCCAGGGCCTGCTCACACACATTTCATTTAAGATTTCAATCACTATAACAAAAACCTGTGCAGACAGACACTGTGTCACAGCACTCAGGGCTACACATTTTATAATCCCTCACATGTACAGGCATGCATGATATGGCATGTTCTTATAATGTGCAGGCACACGAGGAAACACACTAAGTGCTCTCCTCATCTCCCACAGAAACACACCCACCATGGCAGCCTTCCTGATGAACCCTCGGACCAGGTCCTTCATGCTGCCTGCTGGGCTGCCAGACTGGAAGAAGAGCTCAGCGATTGGCTCGTCCAGCACAGAACCAGTCCGCCTCACACCTGGAAGAGACATGGACACGAGAGTTTACAAAAACATTTAACTTGGTGTTGTGATTTCACATTTTTATCTTAAAATGTACATGGGATGAAAGACACATTTTTGTAACCTTACATGTAAATTAAAACTCTAACATGTCAAAAGTCAATCTCAGACAAAATAAATCACGTGATGCTTTGATTTTATACGTGAAACCAAATTTAACATTCAAATAATTATGTTATCTTAAAATGCAGGTGATAAAGGACCTGTTTGAAGCTTTGCAAGTCAATCACATTTGAACTACTTTATGATTGCTGACTTTTGTATATGAAAATAAACATGCCCTATGTGAAGTGACACATTCAGGTCGTTTTGTTTTCACAAATAAAGAATATTACCATGTTATTAGAGATTACACTGTAAATGTAGAAACAGCAGAAAGATTGTATTAAATTCCTTATTTCAGAGTAGTTTCTTTTGTGCACGAACTAGTGTTTTATTTGTTGTCTCTTCACTTTTGCTGTAACAATGTACATTTCCCCTATGTGGGATGAATAAAGGTATTCAGATGTTATGTTATAAGTCTTGTCCCACCTTTGGGGCTCAGGTCCAAACCGACCACAGTAGAATCCTCAGAGGAACATGTTGTGGTAGACTGGGAGCCAGCAGACAGGGTCTCCACCTCGTCTCCATCATCACAGGCACCAGGATCAGCTACAAAAAGAAACAAACCAGGAATCATTATCTTTTTTTAAATCCAATTAATGAATCTATTGGTTACCGATGTGTTCAAACCTCAGGCAGCAAAGAGCAAGCTAAAAACAAACACTAACCATCTCTGCCATTCTCCAGGATGTAACTCTTCTCCAGCTCGGAGAGAAAGTCCACTTCTTCCTCTGCACTCAGCATCTCTCGGTACCCCTCCAGACCCCGGCTGAGCAGGCAGTCCACCGCCAGCCGGGCGCTCTCGTTGTGGCTCAGGTCCAACGCAGGTCTGCTGGCCAAGTCACTGCAAGAGGAAGGGATGCGGAGGTCCTGAACCCGCCGCCTCACCTTCCCCAGGGGCTTCGACCTCCTGTACCACAGCACTGACACGCTGCTGGCATCCATGGATAATGTTGTTCAGTTTGTTAAGAGGTAAAATATTCTCATCAGACAATTATTTGATCAAAAGCGGGCGGTGCATGATCCTCAAGAGCCTGGGTGATCTGCATTTCTCTGACATTACATAAATGAAAGAACTACTGGTTGAACCATAGAAGTAAGGAGAACATCCTAGACCCGCCCCTGCTGAGGCAATATGGTTACACGTGAGGAAAGGTGAGAGCAACAGTTATGCAATAAGGTGTTAAAAAAGGCAGATAATTCACAAGAAAACATGTAATACAAATCTATCCATATATGTTTATTTGTGAAATATGACATTTCTGCTTTTTCCTACAATGTGTGAATTTCTGGTTAAACATGAACATAAATGAAGAACTTTGTTTAACTGTTTTTGCTTCAAGGGCCTGAGAGTGATTAGAGCAGGTGAGGGCTGATACATGATGGGTGCAGGGAGAGAAAGGGCTGAGTGACAGGAATGGGGATGGCTGTCGTTACGGCTCATGTCAAACAGCACCTGATGTTTATGGGAGTAAAAGAAAAGACAGAGAGTTCCAGACACACCCAGGGAGGAGAGAAACACTCGGGCTCTCAGCTGTTTGACAGTGAGAACACTCTGCTGGTCGGAGCACAGTCCAGCCTGATCGGCAGCTGCTTTGTGAAGAGACAGATTGATTTTGATTGTCAAAAGCACATGAACCATGAACACAAAACAACTCAACAAACATCCCTCATTTATAGTGATGTCTAAAGTAGGAACTGGATTAGCATTTTGCATGTTGTCTCTTTAATACACTATCTGTTAGAGGTGTAAATGTTTGGGTATTTCACTAATGGATTAAAAAATAATACAGATTCAGTACTTAGAGGTGCTTTTTTTGTTAGGATCTTCTCCAATCAGTTTTGCGATTGATAAATGCGATGTGGCAGTTCTCTCTTGATATGAGCGGGATGCAGCACTGGTGTATTTCATGTACAAGGCCATTCTAGGCTAGTTACTCAAGTACGTAGAGGAATCTCTGAATTCCCTTCTTTGCATGACCTGCAGGATGGACTCAAAAGCCACAACACATTACAACCTGTCATGTCTGTTGTCTGTTTGAATGACGCACTTACAAATCTTTATTGATGCGTGACCATTTGTTTTAACGTCATATCATTTTATTGTACGCAAGTACGTAATTTGCAGGAAGAAGACGAATTACTTTGTTGGCTTCTTGGCAAGATTGCTGTTGTAAAATGTTGGTTATATTTGGTTAAATAAATAAAGTTATATCAGCTGATGGTATTTGTGTAAACACACAGGGCAAACCTAAGTAAAAATACTGGTCCTTGCTACTGCATAAATCTCTTTTTAATAATAACCTTTTAGTATTTGTCAATTCTGTGACTTCAAGACCAAGTTCAACTTATGTAAAAATAACCTGTTATTTGGAAACATAATGCTAGCTGCTTTTAGAAACTAGCCATTTCCAAAATGCATTTTACACAGACTAACGTGAAAACTGGTATTTTTTTGTGAATTTTTAATAAGTAACGCAATACCGTCCATATAGTAGCATTAAAGGTGGGGTAGGTACGTTTCAGAAACCGGCTCGAGTGCACTAAAATTTGAAAGTACACAGCCGAAAAGAATCCGCCCCTTCCTTCAGACTTCCTTAGAGCACCTCCTCCAACACACATGAACGCGCACATGACGTCAGCAGACTGGTGAAAGTGGCCGCCTGTTGCTGGCGAGTCATTACGGCCCGTCTACACTACAGCGTCGACAGCGTCGAAAGCTCCAATCTGCCCATTCACTTTCAATGGGGTGACGTCACGTAGCCGCGCTTTTTCGCCGAACTGAATTGTGGGTAGCAGAGCGAGGCGTCTCAGGTGACAGAAGTTGAACAATGTTCAACTTCTGTCGCCTGAGACGCCGGAGTAGCCAGCGCCAGCCAATCAAATCCCGTTTCCCAAAATCTGACAGCTCAAGCCGTAGCCAATCAAACCGCGTCTAAGCTGGGAGAGATATCCCGCCGTTCATTTCTATATTTCAAAAAAAGTCAGAGGAGAAACTAACTATCGCCGTAACGAATCACCCGGTTTTGTATGACCAGACCCTCTTCACCTACCGGGATACAAACCGGAGGAACCAGGCATGGAGGGAGGTGGCAGAGACAGTGGGGGAAACTGGTAGGTTTTCGCCTGTTTGGGGAGTTTATATATATATTGCTCCCATAAAATCCCCGGGGGTTTTTGCTTTGTATGTCGGGGGCGGGAGATTCATGTGATTGGTTGTTGGTCGTGTTGCTTGAATAAAATCCCCAAGCTCCAGACACGCCCAGCTCCAAGCTATTTTTGGAGCTGTAGTGTGGACGCTCCGTGAGACGCCTCGCTCTGCTACCCACAATTCAGTTCGGCGAAAAAGCGCGGCTACGTGACGTCACCCCATTGAAAGTGAATGGGCAGACTGGAGCAGATTGGAGCTTTCGACGCTGTCGACGCTGTAGTGTAGACGGGCCGTAAGTCGGACAGCTCGGACTCGGAGTCGGCTTGATTGGCTGGGTTTGCAATGGCGGAAATTCCATTTTACCCACTGTAGACAAAGGTGATCTCCATTGCTTTATATAGGTTTGTTAATTCAGTCATGATGATGAACCACACCAGTGACTGGGTTCCATAATTAGAAATGCTCCTCCCTCTTAATGTTTACAAAACTGATAGGTGGACGGGCTACAAATGATCAGTCCCTTCAGATCCACACACATGAAGCTTAATGAGCATGAATTGAACAAACCTGCTGCTGTGTTAATTCTTTAGCTGCCACTTTAAGCTTTATGTGTACAACATGGATGTAATTTGATTTAATCTTGCCATTTTAAATGATGTATTCAATAAATAAGGTTAAACCAAATCATTACATTACAATAGATTTTATTTTAATGATTTGGTTTAACTTAAAGAGAAACTTTATTGTTATTGCACATATTACAGGTACTGAGATAACGAAATGCAGTTTAGCTTCTAACCAGGTGCAACAAGCAGTGAAGTGGAAAGTAATGTACACAATCTACAGAATAACATATAATGAATTGAATGATGAATAAACAGTGGGGTATGAATACACTAGATATCAGCCTGTGAGCGGTATGAATAGTGTGTATGAATACACTAGATATCAGCCTGTGAGCAGTATGAACAGTGTGTATGAATATGCTAAGATATATAAAGTATGAAAACGGTAAGCAGTATAGTATAAAATATATAGATATTAATTTCATGATGATAAACATTGTGGAACAACGATGAAAAATGGGAATGGATGTGGCGACGTAAAACGGACACAAAACAACAAACTTTTGCCAGCCAATTGGAGAGTTTCATCAGCAGCACGTGGTAAAAACCACCAATGAGCGCTCAGCCCGAGATACCAGCGAGCCGTTTCCCATCAAGCATTTCGCTTCCGCAGCTCGTGGAGAGCAACTGCGCCAACTCGCCTCGCCTCGCTCTCAAGGCTGCGGGCGTCTTTGTCCCGCGAGATTTCAAAGTCTCATGTGGGCGAGCCTCCAGAGCAAGTCGGACAAAATGACTAACCATCATGCAACGCACTAGCAAGACGTTGATCGCAACTGCGCAGGTCTTGCTGGTCTCAAACAAGCCTACTGAAGTACTGTGACTGTGTAGTACTGCTGCAATGCACGCCCAAATGAGGGCACGAGATACATTTGTGCGTGCACGAGATGGAAGGCTGACATACAAGGCCGTTGCTTGGCGGCAAAGTACATAGACATTTTGACAGCAGAGATTTAGTTTTGCAGGTATTCAACATATTTTACCAGTCATAGTCCGGTAATTATTTACACTAAGAAGAGTCCTACACAACAGACATGGCGTCAAAAAGGAGTAATGTGTGGAAATATTTCGACCAGGTTAGTGAGTGCGGTGTAGAGGTCAAACTATGCCAAATTAAACTTATATACATACTATACCTTGCTATACCCGCAACCTCCGTTCCAGCTGAGAGGGTCTTCTCTACAGCTGGCTGATTGTGATTCGCCTCCGCACATGAAAGCTGTAGGCCTATAGCTGTCAAACTGTGATCACCAGTGCAATACATTTGACAAATTAGACTTGGTTTCTACACTTATTTGAACATGTATTTATTTATTCCCAAAAGTTATTGAAAAAAAAAAATGTAGAATTTTTTTTATAAGATAATTTCGGTTAACCGTTTTTTTTGTGGGTCGAATATACATATGCTTTCAAATTCCCATCCCATCCTTTATTCCCCAACCCCTACTTTCTTTAAATTATTTAAAAGCAAAATGAAAGAGAAGGTGGAATTAGGTTTAAAAAAAACATTTTATCCAAACCAGATCATAAATAATAAAATTACAGAAAATGCATTGAAATAAAAATGCTAAATGGGGCACCAGCAAGAATACTTAAATAATCTACAACTATGAATATAAAGTGTACAAATGAACATTACATTGGAATGATACAATAACACATTTGGAGGTAAAATAGTTACAAAGATGTTCCACTGCTCTGTAAACAAACTAACAGATGTCTATCGTATACAAAGTATTGTGTGTTGCATCACTTTGTGACACAGGGTAGTGTTCAGCGGCTACAGACAGTGAGGATGATACAGCTTCTGGCTTTTGTTTGTCCAGAGCCACAGATAGAACGGAGTTGAAAAGGAATGGTACTGTAGCTGCTAGTGGGGATTTTACCAGAGAACTCAGCAGATGATGGAGCCAGGGAACCAGTCAGAGGACTGAATGCACACAGAACGAGAACAAGTGGTTTTTAGAGGATGCTTTAGGAACACTATGACAGTCAGCAGCCAGGATGCTCCTCAGTCTGTTTCTGTAGTCTGAGATAGGAATATGTTTCTGTGATGAAGACAGAGATGAGTCTGTCACTGGGAGACACAGGACAGAGTGTGTCACTGGGAGACAGAGTGTGTCACTGCGAGACAGAGTCTGTCACTGGGAGACGGAGGACAGAGTGAGGACAGACGGGGAGGAGCCGCCCTCTCTGGCTCTGGCAGCCAGCTTCTGTCTCAACTCTCTGATCTCCTTCATCAGATTTCTCTCGCTGCTGTCCAGCTGGGCCCGACCTCTGTCCAAGGAAACTGTCAGGAGTCAAAGAAAGACAAACACATAGAAACATTATTCATACTCAAACTGAAGAGAAGGCTGGCCATATTATTTAGAGCTTCAATGGATGAAACAGTTAAATGATTGAATGATGACCAAAAAGGTATGTATGAGAGTAATTGCCCATTCGACCCACCGCTCTTGAGAGCAATTTAACATCATCTCTGGCTCTTTTACTAAGCGAACAACTAATGGATTGCTTGTGAAAAATAACAGCTAATTTATTGATCAAATATTTAGCATCTTCTTTATAAAAATATTTGTAATGCCCCTTCTACGAAAAAGTAGGTTTAGTGCTTCATAAGGTCTTAACCTTTTGTTACCCAATTGCAAGAACCATTGTTCAGCAAGATGAGAAACAAGAAAGTACACACACACACAATTTTCTTACAAAGAAAAACTAAAATAATATTAAAACATTTGGGGGGATTTATGGCCAAACAAAGTCAGTCAAAATTGGTGAAGTGAAAAAAAGAGAGCGTCTTTTAAAACAAAAGATAATTAAAAACTGAAAAGTGGTGTGTGCACCCCCTTTGCTATTTAGCCCAAACAAGTCACACAATCATTTAAATAAAGTTCACCTGTGTTAAATAAAGTGCCTCATTATCTCTGTATATATACACCTGTTGTAGAAGGCCTCAGTCCTCCATACCTCAGCAAGTGGCCTTTCTAAGCGAGAAAACGACACCATGAAGACGAAGGAGCTGTCCAAACGGGTCAGGGACAAAGTATGACAAAGGGTTGGGTTATACAAAAATCTCACAGACTTTGTACATCCCACGAAGATCCATTAGATCCATTATTTTAAAATGGAAAACATATGCCACGACAACAAACCTGCCAAGAGAGGGCCGCCCACCAAAACTCTCACACCGTGCAAGGAGAGCATCGATCAGAGAGGCAACAAAGAGGCCGAGGATAACCCTGAAGGAGCTGGTAAGCTCCACAGCAGAGAGAGGACAATCTGTACATAGGACCACAGTAAGCCGTACACTCCACAGAGCTGGGCTTTATGGAAGAGTCGTCAGAAAGAAGCCATTGCTTAAGGCAAAAAATAAGAAAACACGTTTGGAGTTTGCCAAAAGGCATGTGGAAGATTCCCCAAACACGTGGAAGAAGGTCCTGTGGTCGGATGAGACTAAAATGGAACTTTTTGGCCATCAAGGTAAACGTCTGGCCCAAACCCAACCCCTCTGATCCCCCTCAGAACACCACGCCCACAGTGAAGCAAGGTGGAGGCAGCATCATGTTGTGGGGATGGGCAGGGACTGGAAGCTGGGCAAAACAGAAGGAGTGATGGATGGAGCTAAATACAGGGAAATAGTTGAGGAAAGGTGTTTCAGTCTGCCAGAGATTTGAGGCTTGGGCGGAGGTTCACCTTCCAGCAGGACACCCAAAGCATTCTGCTAAAGCGACGCCAGAGTGGTTTAAGGGGAAACGTTTTGGAGTGGCCAAGTGAAAGCCCTTAATCCAATGGAAAATCTGTGGTATGACCTGAAGGCTGAACACGAGCGGGACCCACCTAACCTAAAGGAGCTGGAGCAGTGTTGCCAAGAAGCATGTAAACAAATCCCAGTGGAAAGATGTGCGTATAGACACAAGCCCCAAGAGACTTGCAGCTGTTATTGCTGCGAAAGGTGGCTCCAAAGTATTGACTTTGGGGGGGGGTGAATAGTTATGCACGCTCATGTTTTCTCTTTTTCATTATAATTTCTATTTTGTGTCACAATAAAAAATATGTGTTGCATCTTCAAAGTTGTAGGCATGTTGTGGATATCAAATAATACAAATTCTCCAAAAATCTAATTAAATTAAACGTTTTAATGCAATACAACAAGAAAAATGCCAAGGGGGGTGAATACTTTTGCAAGGCATTGTACATCTTGTGATGTCTGCAATTGATCACTTTGTTTGATGGTGGGCAACACAGACATGTCACCAAACACAAGTCTGCTGCTGCTGTGCGGCTTTGCATTCGTGGCTCTTCATCAGAGAGCCATTTGAGCTGAAGCAGTCTGTATCGACGCCGTATGAAAGCAACACGCCTGTTGGTATACCTTAAGAAAACAGGAGAATGTCTACAGTGACTTACAGACGGTGGAGGTGCTCTCTGAAGGCGATTGGCTGTTCAGACACACCATGTTGGTTTGTGCCTGCTTCAGGGGGGGGGCAGGGCCGGGCCTGACGTCTGGACCTGCACTGACAGAAGGGGCGGGTATGGGTCGATGAGGAGGCGATACTACCCTCACCTGTCTTCGGACGTCTGAGACAAAGCACACACTGGTACGTCAGGTGTGTGTGTGTGTGTGTGTGTGTGTGTGTGTGTGTGTGTGTGTGTGTGTGTGTGGAGTCATACCCGTTTCAGCTGAAGACAGAGGCTGCTCCTGTAACTGAGCTCTGGAATTCATTACCTCATCCCACTGCAATTAAACAAGTACCTTTATGAATAACAATAAGCAAAACATTTCATTTTCCAGACCCCACATTGCGTCTTCCGTGATGTTTCAGTTGGTAATTCATGGGTTGAAGGTGGGATATTATGCGTGTCGATCACAAAGATCAATTTCTTGAGAGCCATTTGTTTATATTTATTTAAAGATGATAGAAACGCCCATGCTGTTAGTTATAGTAGTTGTACATTAGGAATACTTAAATGGTTGTCTTGGCAAACACTCGTGTTGTTCTCACCTTCCTCCCGGCAACATCCCTCATGGTGTGCTCCAGCCTCTCCTCCTCTGCCAGTCTCCCCCTGTTGCTCTGCTGCTGGGCGTGGACCTGCTGCAGGCGCCCCCCCACCTCCCTCTGCCAGTCCGACTCCAGGCCCAGCTGGCACGCCTCCGCCAGCGCCTGCGTGTGTGAGAGAGAGTTAACAGATACAGAGTTTGCGTGCCAGCGAGGCTTTGATAGTTTCTCGTGAAGTCAGAGGAACTCACAAGTGTCTGAAATGCTGACATATGCTGTTATTATCACACTGGCTGCGTATTGGAAAGTCCTTCTCACCTGAATGTTGGTCTCTGTGTGGTGCAACAGCTCTGTGTAGTTCTCCTGCTCTCTTTCTGCCTTCCTCATCTTCATCTCCACCTCCTGCTCAACCTCCCGTCCCACGCGCTCCTGCTCCTTAAACAGGTGCTGAGGGAAACAACAAACAAACACTTCAGATGCACAATTATTACAAACATGTGATCAGCTCAACATGTTGCTTTACCTTAGTGTTTGGCTACATCACTGGGAAGTCTAGCATTAGGTACAACCTATACTCTAAACCATTTTTTCAAACTTAAAGGCTGACCTGGGACTGGTGTCAAACGTGTGCTCTATTAAATGTCCCATGAGAAAGCACAACATATGCTTTTAGTATCTTCAACTGCAACATGTTTACGAGCTTTAGATGAGACATCACTGGGGGATAAATGCTCACACGGATAGAGGAAGGAGGGAGGGAGAAGTTAATCAAAAGACAAGGCGTAAGACGAGTAAAAGGAAGTTTCATTTCAAGTCTTTTGAATCTCGGTCACCTGTTCGAGTCGTTTCCGCTGGGCCTCCAGCTCCATCTGTCGGACTTCCAGATCCTGGACTGCTGTAGCCGTTTCTCGCTCCCGGAGATCCATCTGTAGCACAACATGTGGGTTGTGCTTGGGTCAGTCAGTGCTCAAAATGACGTTTCCTTTGAATACATACAGACAACCCCACCAGCTGGATGAACTGTGATCAGCAGAGCTTGTGTTTCTAACATGGGCTCCTTTATATGAAATACCGCCTTGAATGCATCTCCCCAGGTTACCTTTGTACTGATCTCCTGGTCCAGCCTTTGGACCTGCGAGGCTCTGAGCTCCTGTTGGTGTTTGAGGAAACGTCTTTTGGTCGCATCCAGCAGCTGCAGCTCCTTCACCTTCAGCTCCCTTTTCATGGCTGCCAACCTGCAGAGAACAGAGCCGTGTCAGAAGCCTATTCTGCTAAATCACATCACTCTTTTCTCTTTGTCCTACTTGGTCCTCTGCTGAGCTAGTTTTTCCTCTTCTTGTGCCAGGATGTTTCTGCGCTGTTCCTCTGCATTCTGCAACAGCTCCTATGTTCATATGAAGAAATAATGTATTTAGCGCACAACATTTTCATACTACGAACTATACGAGGAAGACAAGAATTTCATCATAACATAATATGTGCTTAACATGGATTTATGATAAACAATATCTACCTGTTGTGCATAATAGGCATCCTCTTCAGCCTGGCGCCGCACGCAATCCGTGTGCAGCGCTGACACCTCCTGCCTGGCGTGATGAAACATCTGTTACAGCTTGAAATGTATCTTCTTAAAACGGTCAATACTCCAGCTATACGCTCACCTCTCGCGGAGATACTCCATCTCTTGCAGTCGTATCTTCTCCCTCTCCCGGCTCTGGTATTGCACTATGAATTCTGGGTAGTGGTTGAACACGGGGTACTGGCCTTTGGTCAGTGGAGTAAAGTCAGAGAGCAAAGTCCTGGGATGGATGTCAGCCGGTGTGCTGCCCATGAGCCGGTAAGCCTCCTTTATCATGGCTCCCAGATCCAGGTTGTTACGATGGTGGAAGAAATACTGAGAGGAAAAGAAACGGGACAATGGAGGATGATTAGATGGGGAGGACATCCAGTTACTGCCTATGGGTCTGACTTGATCGATTTACCTCAAAGTCCTCTTTCTGGGAGCAGAGCAGCAGAGGCTCCCGGCAGCAGGTGATGTAAGCCACGCAGGCCAGGAGCAGGAAGGATGGATGGTTGGAGAAGATGTTGTCGAAGAGCCTGAGCCACTCCTCACGAGTAAGAACTTCTGAGAACAAGGTCTCCAGCAGCGGCCACACGTAGAGCTGGGACAGGTATAGAGATGCATAGTAAGTGTTAGCATCACAGGGGTGTTTCACGTCAGCCTGTTTGTCCTGCAGTTACCTGGGAGGTGATGCCACAGTCCACCAGGTGCTGCAGCAGCTCCTTGTCATGATGAGCCAGGACGTTCTCCGCCATGCTCAGGATGTTCAGAGGGGGGTTGGGAAAGTATTCGAACCAGTGCTGACCCCAATTCACTGTGCAACCAAACATCCGAGTCATCAACAGACTGATAAACTGAGCCGAAATACATTGAAATTCCTGATTAACCAGGTGTGAAAGAACCTTAAAATAAGTTCCGAAATATCAACAGTCCAACAATCTTTAGTCGCATTATTAGCAGTGATTTTTGGTTTTAGGCTTATGAATGCAGCAGTGCTACCTTCTACACATAAAAAGGCCACAATACTTTCAAATATGTGTCGATGTCATTTCATATTTTTTCATAATGTTGTGCCTACTACTTCATAAATACAAACATTCAGTACCTATGACAGTCGCCACCACCTCAAAACAGAGCATTGGGTTGTTCTGGAAGAGTTTGACGAAAGGGAAGGCTACCAGGGGGAGGTACTCCACCTCTCCAAAGATGGCTGCCCAGTGAGCTAAGGCAGACAGAGCCCTGAGGAGTGGAGGGGAGGACAGTTAGGGAACAGTAACAGGGTCAGGCATTCGGCTCAGAAAAGGGGAGAAGACCTTTATTTATTTTTTAAAACTAAAAAGTTCTAATGTTGAGAATTAAGATGAAATGTGGAGAATAAGTCGAACAGCAGAGAATAAAGTTGAAATGTCCAAAATGTAATACATTTCTAGAATAATGTAAGTACTAAGTCAAGGGGCGAGAATATGGTTGGATTTTAAGTATACATATTTTTGTCGACAATAAATCCAACTTTTAGTGGAAGCAAATACATTGAACGTTCTACATTATTCTTGAATTCAAAATAGAAACAATTAAATACTCCTATTTCTTCCCATTCAGGCCTGGCCTTAACACTCTTCTCTAAACAAAGGATAGAAACTAAATTACAAGTATCAGAAACAAGAAAGCACTGCAATGAGTGGCAATAGTGTGTGTGTGTGTGTGTGTGTGTGTGTGTGTGTGTGTGTGTGTGTGTGTGTGTGTGTGTGTGTGTGTGTGTGTGTGTGTGTGTGTATATGCAGCAATTACCTCTGCAGGCCCCTCTGTAATTTGTGACTTTTGATGGGGTATTTATCCTGCAGAGTGAGGTAGGCTGAGTGCAGGCCTTTGTCAGTCAGACTGCTGTACGCCGCATGGTTCTCTGGGAGACACAACAGAGACCGCCACACGAACATCCTGCAACACAGACATGCACATGTGTCATGTGAATCTGACACCAAGTGTAAAAAGGTTGGCATGAATCCTCTTCCTGTGGAAGTTATCTTCACCTGTATTTAGCCGGATACTCTCCAAAGCCTTTGAGCAGAGCGACCAACCTCTTCTTATTCAGACCAGCAGGCAGTTCATTCTGTTCAAAGAAGTATAACCGTAACATGAAAAACCACTCATTGTAGCAAGTGATACTTTGTGGCAGAACATTCCTATGATTTAAAAGAAATTAAGAACATGTAAAATATAACAGCATCGATGAGTGTTGATCCTACCTCTTTCTCCTCAGCTGTAAAGCAAGCAGGGGGTCTCAGTATCTTCACCTGTGTCTGCCTGTCTCTCTGAACGACCTCTGACCTGACCTTGACCTTTAAGTTGGACAAGTCCTGATCAGCTCCACCGCCAGAGACCACTGCCACCCTGGAGGGAGGAGGCTGGCCGAGGGGGGCGCACACACACACACACACACACACACACACACACACACACACACATAATGAACACACATACAGAACAACACCTTACATCACTTTTGAATCTTTGACATTGTTGATCTGATATCACAACTCACTGCCACCTTGTTTAATTCCTGAGTGAGACTCTGAACACTGTAGACATTGATGCTGCCATTATCCATGATGGCCACCACGTGTCTGCCGTTGGGGCTGACCGTCGCTGTGGTGATGGCGTCGTCGTGGGAACCCATGTGGAACAGCAGCTTGCAGGTGTGGATGTTGATAAAACGCATCACACCGTCCTGGCTCAATACACCTAGCGTCTACATAGACAGAAAGAAATGCTCCAACAAACCCGACATGTTTGCTGTGGAGAAAATAATCATAGGTTTAACATTTACCACACCTGGCTGGCTCCTCTGTCAAAGCTGTCCGGCAGGAAATCCAGCTGTCTGACGGTTCGGACCTGCGTGGGCATCTGAATCACCCTGATTAGCTGTTTGCTGTCCAGACACCACAGGTGCAGCAGGTTGGAACGCCCCCCAGCAGCAAGGCTCTTACCATCACTGCCGACACAGTGAGAGGGGGAAATATAAATCATGAAAAAGTACTTTGGAAGCTACATAATAACTGAGCTAGTTAGGTGTCGTGATGCGAAAGACCCACCGTGTGACAGCGAAGGCCTTGTAGGAGACTTTGGGTCCACAGTCGGGGACAGGGAGCTGGTATTTGCAGGACAGGGTGTCGCTCTCCCAAGCAAAGATGGAGTCATCGCTGAAGCAGCTGAGGATGGTGTTACTGAGAGGAAGGAAAAACACCTGCAACACAAACAGTGTGCAGTCCCCATAAACAATTGACAAAGAACACAAAATGTTTGCCTACCATACGTGTGCGAGACATATTGTATCAATAGCTTAGAATTAACCCAAAACTAGGGCTAGGACTACACATGGCAAAAGACTACAATATTTATATAATAATTATATTTTATTGGTGATTGTTTTGTTCAGTTTGATGTTCAATATGTTTAATTTAAGGAAGAAAATTGGTTATCACGATATTCAACAACGTTATATGGCATTATTTCCCCATATCGTGCAGCCCATTCGGAAAAAAAACGTAAACCCCCATTTCAAAAGATAAAACCCAGAATGCCCCATTAATGCTAAGCTTCACGTTGTGATCAAACTGCTACCTGTGAATGCTGCTTTTGTATTTATGTGTGGATGCTTACCCTCTGAATACCAACAGACTGTCGGATGTTGAGCTTCCTCTTCCTCTCGAAGGTGTCCATGTCCCAGAGCTGAGCCGTGTCTGAAGACGTGCTGATGGCGTAGCGACCGGAGCTGTGGACAGAGATCGAAGAAACTGATCCCTCGTGACCCCGCATCCAACTGACCAGCTGCTTTGTGTCTGAAATGAGGGGAATGAAAAGATAGGTGTCATCGAAAATGACTCGTGTAGAAAAAGTCTTTAAAACCAAAAAACATACATCTATGAAAATAACAATTTTCAAACTGAAGTGGGGATGTTTTCATATCCTACCTTTGTCAAAGCACTTGATGGTGTAGTCAGCCAAGGCCACCAGGAACTCTGTGGTCCTGCGGAGGCTGAAGGCCAGAGCAGTGCAGGCTTGCCCTGTCTTCTGCACCAGACGGAATCTGCACCGAAGAAAAGAAGCAATGGAAACCACAAGCTCAGATCAATGTGAAAGCATGCTGAGTCTAAGGAGTAAGGGCTGATCACTTTAAAAGTTCCCTATTATACTGTTTTTCATCAATATATTATAGGTCTCAGATATATACAAACATGTTTCAGAAGTGTTTGGCTCCAACAGATCATTGTAGCATCCCATAAACCCCTCTGTTTCTAAAGTGCCGATTCTCTGTCTGAGATAAAAAATAAGGAGCCCCTCCCCACGCCCCTCTGAGAGATATTTGGTTAAAAAGAACACAATGGTGCTCTAGGAGGAGATAAGGTATGGGGGGGGGTTTATATAAATGGATCAGGACAAAAAGTGAGCAAATCTTTTTTCCTGAAACTTTCAGAATCTCTTTTCACAAAGGGGACACATGTTGATGTATAAAAGACATGACAAAGGATTTTGCACAATAGGTGACCTTTAAGGCAACTGTGTTCTGTCTGTGCTCTAAATAAGAAAGGAAAATACATTTATGATAAAACATTATGTGCTTGGATATTAAAAAGAAAATTGGGACAAATAAAAAGTGTATTTACCACTCCAAATAGAATTGTCAGTATTACATTTCCATTACTAGCATTGATAAGGAAAGTGTGCACAGTAATTAAGACAGTAAGTGGCCCATTATATTTGTGAATGTCTTAAACACAATTATTGTTGGGCTTTTGAGCTCAGTCATTCACCTGTTTCTACTGATGTCAAAGACGTAGATGTTGCCATGGTGATCTCCAGCCAGGAAGGAGTCCCCTGTGGTGTCAAAGGTCACATGGAGAAAACGCACTATCTTGGCCTGCTGAGCAGTGCGGACCACCGTCACCAACACTCTGGAGAGGACAAACAACACACCTTTAAAAGATTCAACCAACTATTTACTATTTGTGGCTAGTGTGATATATCACTGGCTATTTTATATACCTCTAACTGTCAATTACACAAAAACATACACATTAGAAAGGAGAAATGTAAACTCAGCAACACTTTTTAGTGAACCATGGATGCACTCTAGTGGTTAAAAAACAAACTAAAAGAAGAGGCTGGAAAAAAACAACAGATCTAAAGACAGATCTCTTGGTATACAATATATGGCTATACCTTTAAACTTTATACATAGTGTTTTGTCATTCAAATGTTTACAGTTCATACTTGGTTGAATGTAACGTTATGAGGAGTGCAACACGTGTTACAGAACATAACTCCCTTACAATAAATAAGCAGTGTAAAAATACTCTGTTACAACAAGTAAATGTACTGCATTCATATTTGTAATTAAGTTGAAGTAAAAAAGTATAAGCATCAAAATATACTTTAAGTACCAAAAGTAAGTTAGCAAGTAGTTTTTAATTTTTTTTATTTTATTTAAAGTATTGGTGCATTTATTTGTTCATCGCTTCAGTGTTGTAGTAAAGGTTAATTTGAATTAGGCTACTTTATAAACTACTGGATAGCCTATAATAATGTATGAGTCCATTTATATTTTGTATTAACCTAAGCTGTAAAGATGTGTAAGGAATATAATTTTGAGTACAGTACTTAAATGTACTTAGTTACATTACACCACTAACCAGGTGCATCGTCTGGATATTTGAGACCTACCCTTTTCCTGGTGTTGGTTTTCGATGCCAGATTTTCCCCTCTTCTTTGTTTCCGATATCCGTCACCTCCATTTTAAAGACGTCTGTCTGGTCTCACAGCATACATATACAAAACAGAATGTCCTCTTTACCTTAATGTATGCTCTTGACGCATTTTTACGGTGACAAACATGGCTAGCTAACAGACTGGTCTCTCTTTAAAGGCGGATCAAACAGCGCGAAATTTGAATGCGCTTCATTTGATAACATTACACTTATCTACAGTTACGGCCATAGGAGGCGTAAAGCTCGGCACCATTTAGTGTAAATCAAAGTTCAACAGCCCCTAATCAGACTCTAAGCTTCCTAAGAGTTTGCTTCAACTTCAGCTACAGGAGAGGTTTTTGCTTGTTTTGAGAACAGTTTAGGCGCCCTAATATGACGTAAATAGGCGGAGCAATATGGGAGTTGTAGTTGAAAACTACACTAATGGACTACATAAATATGGTCTCACTGAGAGGGACCCTACAATAAGTGTGTAATATTCCTCTGTAAATAATTATATTTTGTGATTTGTATAGGCCTATTGTATTATTATTAGTGAAAAGGGAAACATTGAATAAATCATTCTCCATCATAACATTCAGTTTCCCAATTGTTCTATTTATAAGTTTTCTTTTTGTAAGCGTTATATTATATTTCTGATAATCTCCTACAACTAATTTCCTTAAATGTTGATTATGTATGCACCACCGTACACCAAAGCAAATACCTTGTATGTGTAAACTTACTTGGCATCCTTACTCAGTCAGTAGGCATACTGTATGTATCCCTCAGGCCTATTATATTGAATTAGCTGAACACAATTATTATCAAAACCCTGAAAACGTATACCTAACTTCAGAGTTATGAAGTAAAGTACAATCATGATAAAGGTTCATTAAAATTGATATTTATCATCAGTATTGATTCTTACTGGGCTTTATTTGTCGTCTTATTGACATGTTTCACATTCTCCGCTTCATTGGCTCGAGCCCTCCACAGGTGGTTGCTGTGGGGAAAGTAAACTGTCGCGTGGGCACGCCTCTTTCTGTTGCTTGTTGCCTTTTGATTGGTCCAGTGTGAGCTTTTGTGACTTTCACAGGAAGTGCTAGAATAAAGCAAAACAAACAAAGGTGTTGGTGTGAGATAATACAAGGACATCCGGTTGTAAAATGTGTCTTTCAAACTAAGTGCATGATACAAACCAGTCTTTGAAATGAATAATCGTGTAAATAACTTAATAATGATAAAAGATCATAAACTAACAACTTTAAATTATTTTGTTAAGAGAAGAAAAACGTATAAGACTTCATCAAAAGTACTTTTAATAATTGCCAAGTTAGTATGTCAACAACCCTCTGAACAATACAATGATTATTATCACTTATGTGAACCAATATGAACAAGGTAAGAAGACAGACAAAACTGTCAATTCATTCTAAGAAAAGTAAAGTTTACTGTGAGCAACTGTACTTAAATAAAACAATTGAGATACTTGTTATTGACTTAAGTATTTTCAAATTATATTCCTTTATACTTTTACTCCAATACATTTTGTTGGCAAATGTTGTACTTCTTACTCCACAATTTATTTAGTAACAAGTTTAATACAACAAAAATAAAAATTGACACATGCATTAGCATACATTAGTATAGGCTTAAAAAAAAACGTTTCTTCTTATGTTCCTAATAAATGGTGCAAGCCTTCAATTTCCTCTCACTAACATTATTTTTTCCCCAAGAATATCACTTCTTTGTCAAATAAATTGTTTTTGTATTGCTCTTATTTTTAGTGGTAGATGCACTTGTAGTAAAAGCTATGCCCAGTAGGGATAGATTTGACTTTGAAAAGCTGAACCGGATGTGTCTGCTAGAATCCAGAAAACTTTACCTATGTATAGCTAGCCTCCTGTGATTAGCCACGTCATGTAAAGTTAGCAGTGCAGCACTTCTGATTTAAAAGCAGCGAGGGGGTTACATTGTTTTAGGGGATATTTGTTAATTGTTCAAGAGGAGCTCCTGTTTCATGGTTATAACGCGGCAGTAATTATATGGGAAGATGTCAGACCTCGGGGACTGGTTCAGAAGCATCCCTTTCATCACCCGGTCCTGGTTTGCTGCCTCGATTGCTGTTCCCTTTATTGGGAAACTGGGATTGATTGATTTCAGGAATCTCATGCTGTTTCCAGAGCTGGTTATAAGCAAATTTCATGTAAGTGTATCTTGTTTGTGTTCACCTTTGTGTGTTGGAGTAGCTGATACGTGCCATGGTTGCTTTGTTTTCGATGTGAGCGATTAGTTAGCAGGTAGCTAGCTAGGCTAACTGAGCAGGCCGTGCTGTGTGACAGCCAATGAGAGGGCGATACGCAGAAGCTCATTACTTCCGGATACTGTCAAACTGCTACTTAATTTAGCAACACTGAAATAAGGGTTAAATATAACATTACAACACAAATATTAAGTTACCAACCAGAAGTTGTATTGTAGCCGGAGTGTTTTCGATGTTTGCTGAAATAAAACCAGTGTGTTCAGGTGCTGTAGCTTTGCATGCGGAGAAAGTATGTTGTTATCATCATTATGGGACTTTCCTACTCGGAAATGAGCCCTGCGGAAAGGCTTTTACTTTGATATCACTCCGCATCTTCACTGAATCCGGACAAACTTACCTAGAATATGATGCAATATGAATATACATTTGACTTCAAGTTGAACTATTCAATAACACATTAAATATAATATGTATAACATGTAACTGTTTTGCCACTTGGCAGCCGAATAAGACATTGACACTCAACCATATGATATAGCCTACTGTCGCTTAGTTATGATGTAACGTGATACATGTCATTCTAACTAAATGGTAGTTAAGTCAGAACAATGTTAAAAGTTCCTGAATATCCTTTATAGTCCCACTTCATACACTAATTATAATATGGAAACCTCTGCTATTTATCTTATGGTAAAAGATTGCTGAGACCTGTTCTGTTTAAAATGCACCTTAGTTTGTACGACTGTCACTATTATGCTGTCCCTTCAGAGGGGAGCTGTGGGATATTCAAGTCGGATTTTAAACTGACTATAGTTAGACGTTTTTTTTCTCCAAATTCAAATGCTATAAAGACCACGAACAATATCAGTGAATATAGAATAACAATGAATTCTCATTTATACGCTGTTATATTATATTATGGATATGGATGGACTGTTATTAACGATAAGTGAAATGATTGCTGCTGAATATGGTCAATATGTCTTTAAATGAAATTTAATAATTTAGTCTGTATGATGAAAAACGTATGCAAAAATGCCCATCACAATGTGTGGGAGTCCATGGGGACATCTTCAAATGTAACCCTTGACTTGCAAAAGTTTTTCAGAGATGGTTACGTTTGGCATTGACCTTTTAGATGGTTGAGGTAAGATTAGGGTGTCGGGCAACAGGTCTCACAAGAGTTTTAGCAAATCTAGTGCTTCCATGTAGTTACAGCCAACCTAAACTGATACACAACAACAACAACAATGCAGAAAATAAATACTTCCTCAGATTTGATAAACTAGAATCGTAGTAGGTTTGCCAATTTTTGGTTATTCAAGCACTGAAAAGATGAGTTGAATTTCAACAAATATTTTCAACTGAAAATTACACTAGATACCTTTTTTCTCTATCGAATATTGTAATGACATCCCTTGATTAAAAGTTATTTAACGCAGAAAAGGCTCAGCCCTTGGGCCACCAGTTACATTCCGATCTGATCGGCATCAAACAAAACCTTTGAATCTACCTGCGAGGTAACACTGTTCAGAGGAACTCCAGCTGGAGTCTGGTGCCACTTTTTCTCTGCTTAGAAGTTATCATCTACAATCCACATGAGATGTCATTTGTCTTACAAGAAAAACCCTTTAAAGTCTGGATCCTTGCACGCGCGCGCGCGTGTGTGTGTATGTCTGACCACATTATACTTATGTCTCTTCTGTTTATTTCAGCTCTGGAGACCACTGACTGCTACCTTGTATTTCCCAATAACCCCTAATACTGGGTTCCTGTACCTGGTCAACCTCTATTTCCTCTACCACTATTCTAGTCGGCTAGAGACAGGTAAGCCTGGCCCCGGTGCTTACACACATGTGTGCAGTCACACACACACAAACTGTCTTGCTAAACCTTTTTTCTGTTTTCTTTTCCAGGGGCTTTTGATGGCAGACCTGCAGACTACATCTTCATGCTCCTCTTCAACTGGATCTGCATTGTTGTATCCTTTTGAAACTGGTTCCACAAAGCACCATAACTGTTTTTGTCACACTTATCAATTCATCATTTAAAAACGGGAGGTTTTTAAATGATGAATTGATAAGTGTGACAAAAACAGTTATGGTGCTTTGTGGAATTGATAAGTGTGTTTTTGTCACACTTATCAATTCATCATTTAAAAACCTCTTAGGTTTTGTCCTCACCATCGATCCTAGCACTCTACTGCCTTATTAGCCCCGCTGCATTTCTATCTCATCGGTGTCCTGCCCCCCCCCCCATTTCTCTCTGCAGCACTGTGCCATGTCAGGGTGGCTCTGTGCCACTGGCCCAGAGTCAGTCTACCCCTGCAGAGCAGAGAAACCTAATCTAGGTCACACTCGGCACAACCCAGCCCACATCTCAACGCTGTCTTTGTGTTTAGCTTCCATTGTCAGCTTTCCCCGCCTAGATACAGAAATTGTATGCGGCAAATTTGGTCAAGATCCTGTTTTCCTTCAATCTAAACCAAGTGTTCATCTTGTATTGAGACTGGCAAATTGTGGGAAAAGGTGGGGGGGGGGGAAATCAGTTGTGGGAGGTAGAGAGGCCGAATTGGAGGGTGACCGCCGGCCGATGTTGGGATTGGACCTGGCAACCCTCAAGTCCTCAGCTGTTCTAATCTGAAGGCTCCAGGGGGGTATACTACGAAGCAGGATTTTCACTTAGCCGGCTAAATTCAGGGGAAACTCCGGCTTTCCGGTCCTACGAAGCTGGTTCTCTTTTTAGCAGGCTAGATCTCCATGGTAACTTATGCTTAGCGGCTAACCTGGTCGGGACCAGGTTAGGTTGCAGGCTAAGAGCTCAACTCAGTGAAAGCACTGCCTGCTGACCAATCAGAGCTCAGTGTGCGGAGTTTAAAGCGATCAAGTCATATTACAGGAGAAAGGAAATACAGAAAAACTGCCGTCGCAGGAAAGACGGCCGGCAAAAATCACCGACTGTGTGAACGTGAACATTAATAGAATATCACCTCCCATCTTCAGAGCAATCTGACTATTATAACATTAGCGTTAAGAAAGCTTACTTACATATCTGCCACAACATAAGTAACCGGATCAGAGTACATTAAGTACAGTCCGCGGCATATCACTTCATAATGTATCATATATCTCCTTATCTGAGTCAGCTGAGCCGTATCTGGCCGTGCAACACTCACAGTGTCACATACTGTATGCAGAAGTATTATTTTAAGCAACACATTAAGTTGACGAAACACTCGAGACAAATGTAATTAAAGTCAGATCGTGTTTTAGACGGGGCAGTGATATCATAAACCTGTTAATGTACGCATTCAAACACTTGTTCTGTTCCAGCTGTATTCACCTTGCAGGTGCAGCTCTGAGGCTTTGATCCTGGATAAAGTGTTTAAGTCATGGATGCTTAAAGTTTAACTTCTTCATTTTTGACTAGTATTAACGTTCACTTTTCATTCAGGAAGTATGACGCTGCGCTGTCAGTGCGCTTCTCCATGTCTGTGATTGGTCGAATGCTCCAGATACCACCCCTTTCATGTGAACGCGCACCTAACTAGATAGGACACGGCTGGCTTGAGCGATCCACTTGATAACCAGCGTCGTAGGACCGTTTAGCGAGAGCGCGTATGTTTTGGATTAGGCCAACCGGCTAACTCAAACATATCCAGGTTAGGTTGAACCAGCTTCGTAGTACAGGCCCCAGCTGTATTGTATTGTGTTGACCTTGACTCTTACTATAGATAACCGGGATGCTGATGAACATGCGGGTGAGAATTCTCCTCTCTGTATTTATACCACAACATCAAATTATGACCAATATACTGTATATAAAACATAAAAATAGTCTGCACTTATCACTTGAGTCTCACATAATAAAGAGGGACAGTTAAACTGAAGGTTTAACTAAAACTTAAAGTTTAGTTTGCACCACAAAGTAACACATTAACATGAGCTTCACTTATTGCACACATCAAATCAATCCAATTAATTTTAAGTAAACACACAGTATTCCTGCCAACATTTGCTCTTTTTAAATGCATTGCAATAAAAGTAAGCTAAGAAACACCTCTCGCAAATGTTAGAAGTCATAATGCGTCGTAGATGTCATTTTTACTTCACAAAGAGTGTTTATATCACTCGACTTTATCTGATCATATTAGTGTAAGCATTATGAAACGCATTAATCAGGTTGTCAGGCTTCTCACAATAAGCCCTTCATTTTCAATGCCACTTTTCATAAACCACCCATAACGTTTTTGATTACACAGCTGTGTTGTTGATGCTGTTTGTATTAACATATTGTTTGTTTATGTTTCCAGCTGCTGATGATCCCCCTGATCATGTCAGTGCTCTACGTCTGGGCTCAGTTCAACAAAGACACCATCGTGTCCTTCTGGTTCGGAACACGGTTCAAGGTGCGTGGTCAGCATTATTCCGCACAATATTTACTACCTGAAAGTGAGGCTTATTCTAATAATCATATACATTATATTTCCTGTAGGCACATTATCTACCATGGGTCATCTTGGCCTTCAACTTCATTATCGGAGGCTCGTAAGTAACATTTAAAAAAATTAGTAATCTGTAGTACAAACATAAATGTATTGTCTTTTAATGAATACAGAATGGTCCTTGTTCCTGTTGTCCAAAGTAGGGAATAGCCTGTTAAGCCACATTAGACATGTTGTAACTAAATGTTATTTCTGAGGTTTGCTAAACCTTTCCTGTATTGTGCAGGTTTGTAAATGAACTGACAGGGAACCTGGTGGGTCACCTGTACTTCTTCCTCATGTTCAAATACCCCATGGACCTGGGGGGACGCGCCCTGCTCTCCACACCGCAATTCTTGTAAGTGTTTTGCAACTGTTGAATGAACAAAGTAGCTAATCGTTGCCAATGTAAGATAGATGGAAAAATGTTCAACTTGAACCATCTGTGCTTTGAAAATAAATGTGAGAAGTGATTTCATTAGATGGAGAAACGTAGGTCAGCCCCCCCCCCCCCCTGCCCTGTAACACTACACATAACAAACAGAACTGTGTGAGATTACCCGCTTCCTCGATTTGAAACGTTCCAACGTCTCTCTCCTCCTCTCCCCAGGTATCGGTACTTCCCCACCAGGAGGGGAGGCGTGTCGGGCTTCGGAGTCCCCCCCAGCAGACCAGCTGTCCAGGAGCCACAGGGGGGAGGAGGAGGAGGCGGGGGAGGAGGAGGAGGAGGAGGAGGAGGAGGAGGAGGAGTATTAAGAGGACGTTACAACTGGGGCGAAGGCTTCCGCCTGGGGGGGGAATGAGAGACCACCCTTACCCCTTTTTACTCCCAGTAACAAAGCTATGGGGTTAAAGTGCTTTTTCTCATTCTGCCGCTTGAGGGAAAACCTTGACTTAAAATTCATTTACATTCATGTTTAGTTTTGAGGGAATTTGAAAAGGCACACACTTTATACCCAAGACGGCAGGACTCAGACTGTGGCCTTAAGCCCAATTCACCACAAACAGCCAGCCAGCTCTACTCTTACTGAGGATGTGTCCATGTGAAGCAGATAGAAGGCAATATGAATAAATCGTTTTTTTTAATGTGATGATTCTTGATCTCCACTCCCCCTTTTCTGTCTGTCCTCCTCCTTCCACCCTGAAATTGGACAGTGGAGATGTTGCAGCTGTACTCAGCACGCTGTTGATTTTGTGTTCCTCACCCTCTCTCCTTCCCTCCCCCCCTCTGTGATGCAGTATCAGATTACATTGTAATTACCAACGCACTGCGAGGCTGAACATGGGCAGAGCTATTTAGAGAGCACTGTTTCTAGGTCTGATTGTTCACGGGTGTAAAAGGTTTTTTTAAGCCTCTGTCTTAAGATTTGATCTCAACCAAAATACGGTGAAGATGGGATTTTTTTTGTAAATATAACAGTTGTTTATTGAAATGACAATCGAGTCTGAGTTTGATTATCATAATATGCATGTTCCCTGAATGCAACACTGGGATTTTCAGGTATGTGCCAGTTCTGCTGGTTGAAAATCACTTTGCCTTCATGTACAATATATTAATCATTATCAAATATTGTTCTATAAATGGCCTAAAAGACCGTTTTGTCCAAAAGCAGTTCAACAACCAGAAAACAAAAGGAACTCACATTTAAACTGCTTGAATCTATAATCAAACTAGGTGATTAATCAACTCATTGTATACTCTATTGACTAATAGTTCCAGCTTGAAATACTAAATATAGCTTTATTGGACATTATGCTAATGTGTGATGCTAATTAGCTCCATTGGTTGAATGTGTTGATTTGCATTCAAACCAAGTGCACATATATAATATATATGGAATAATGCCCAGAAGATACATGGAAAGGCCTCAACAATCCTAGGTAGAGAAGGGTGTTATGTTGGATGAATTGCATTTGATTAAAACAAATCAGGATTTGAAGATGCAAAAATACCTTTGCACAAACCCAGATATCAGTGACAAGCCATTATTGAAAAGATGCCAAATCTATACTTTCTCAGGGTTTCTGTATAACTTTAATTGCACAAAGATAATTTCGGTCAGTTTTCCTGTACCTTGTTCAAATCCAACGTTTTTGATGCAATCAATTTAAGCCGGAACACAAAGGCGGTTTTGCAGTCGGTTGTGTATTTATTGAGTTACAGCAGACTTAAAGTAGAAAATGAAAAATGCAAGCAGTTCCCATTAGCCAACAAGATGTACAGTATCTCAGAAACAGCAGCAGACATTCAGCCAGCACAGCCATACACCTGCTGTTCAAACCAGGTTCAAATGACAGTTCAACTTTTTTTGCTGCACATATTGCAAGCGCTTGAAATTTGACCCAATAATCACAGATATCCCTTTTACATTTCTGAAAATGAATTGTTAAAAATGAAAATTATTGAAGCACGTGCAAGAAGTTCATAACAGTTGTGATATTCCAATGCATGTTTTCTTGAGAACAGCACAGATCATTTCTCTTTGTTAATGTGGAGATTCATGAACCACCATGTCAGGTGTTCTGAAGCGACTGTACAGAAATCAACTTAACCCAATCCATATTTGAACACAAGGGCTGTTCTAAAGCCATAAAAACAAGAGCCAAAGCCAAGGGGTGTTCACAGATCACTGGAGCTTAAGTTGCTTTATCATGCGCTTAAGACTTTCATTCAAGAATATTTCAAGTTTTTATAGAAAAAAGAAGTGATAAGCTGAAATAATCTTCACCAGTTCTCTCTGAGGCAGAAAGCAAATGTCAGATAAGAGCAGAAAAAGGCAGCATGGTGCGATAACACAGACACTCAATGTGATTTATCATTTCTGTATTGTGTTACGATTGCCCGAAACTCGAGGACTCCGAGCGTCCCTCGAGCACGTCTGACTGAGTTTCACCTCGTCAGCGTAATTCTATGAGCGAGTCAGGGTGACGCTGCAGGAGAAGCGGAAATGTCTCCCAACAGTTTGAGATGAAGAGGCATAGCATGTACATATCTATCACTAACACAGGGATATATGCAAGTGCTATCAAATACTACTCCGTGAGTAGTCCGCAGGTGCATGATTTTCAAAAAATAGGACTGATTTTCAACAAATAACACACTATCATACACTTTGATCTTAAAACAACAACAAAAAGGTTTGGGGGAACCAGTCTTTGAATTTTTCTTTTAAAAATTTAACAAAACTTGCCCTCCCAGTAAAACTGTACAAACTGTTTTTGTAATACAGAAAAATATTTACAAGGGTCCTTCTTTAAAAAAAAAAGAAAAAGTGTAGTCATAAGAACAATGCATCAAGTCCAGCTTTGGCACTCCTCTTAATGTCAGCATCTGCCCACACATCTGTCAGTGCTTTAACAGTGGAACTACAAAGTCCCAGGCGCTTTGTGATCACATCACAGGCAGACATCACTGGTTCCTTCCACACTCGATTGGACTGGACCTGGAATAGAACCAGACTGGAATCAATACATGGGCTGAATAAATATCACTGTACTGCTACCTATTATCAAATCAAATACAGTTTAGTTACAAATTTAAACAAATGTGTGGGATGGTCGCTGTGAAATTCATAAAAAAAACGAAATGGCTAAATATTGGTTTTGTATGAAATCACCAGAAGGGGCTTTTAAAATCATAATGAAAACTTGAAATGTTTTTGTACCATATTCCTCAAAAAAGTCTTCCATGTGGATGCATTATTCGAGTAGAAATAAAAATGAGATTAGCCAATTAGCATTTTGAAATACTCGTTTTGGCACTGTGTGTGTGTGTGTGTGTGTGTGTGTCTAAATGTTTAATGCTAATGATGGTGTGGGTCCAAATATCATCCTGCCATCCCAGCATGCCATCTTTTTTGAAGGGCCAATCGGAGGTAATTACCACCCAATAACTTCCTGGGTAGTTGGAGGCTGCAGCTGTGGCATTTTAAAGGAACAGTTCACCATTTATTTTTCAATTTTCTCAAGCCAAGACACACAAAAGCAAAATCCATCCAAAGCAATATTAACGCCTGGTGCTTTTAGAAATGTTTCACCAAATCAAATATTCGCTTTTTTTCAACCTACTCTCAACCAGTGACCCTCCCAGGCTGCTCCATGCTCAGGACTTCAGTGTCTGTTGCCAGCATCGGTCTCTCCACTGCTGCATCGCTCTCCTCCCCCACTGCCACGGTCACCTTTACCCACCTGACAAGGGAACAGACGCAAAGTTTAAACACAACCAGAAAGACTTTTATAAACACATTAAATGCTTCTGTGAAGGCTGTATACACCATACTTAAATATTAAGTTCAACAAATAACACATGCCAAGAGTGTATCCATAACTTACCCATATGGTGCTGTATTGATAGACTGTTTTTGATAAACTGTTTTCACACAAAAAAAAAGTAACTCCTGTGATATCCATTTAAAAAAGAAAAAATCTAAAATTGGCAGTGAGCTGATATTTTTTGTCTGTATAACATTACACTAGAAAAAGAAGTGTCGGGTAAGCGATGGCTTTCTCTCTCTCTACCCACCTTCCATTGTCAGCAGGGCTGGAGCTGGTCTGGTCCGGTCTGGTCCGGCTCTGGTCCGTCACACTGTGGGCTAATCTGTCTGTCAACCACTGCACTTTATCTTGGTCGGACAGCTTGGAGCGCTCCGGTGCAGCTGCTGCGCTCTCACAGGCCTCCTCCACTGCACCGACTGTTGTAGAAGAGAAAATATGCACACCCGAAAAACACAAAAGTGAAACGTGGGTATAAAACACTGCACGCAAAATAAATAATTATTCTACCCCCAGCCAAACACTCACCTTTCACAGCCTTGACTTCCAAGGAATCCCTCTTCTCAGAACTCTGGCCGTTTTGTTCCTGGGCTGATTCCTGCGTCTCTGCCAGCGTTTGGTTCTGGAAACTTTCCATCCATTCCAGAGTTTCACCGTTCTTCAACGCAGATCGATGGTCCTTGAACCAGCGGACGATGTCGGTGCGTCCGAGGCTCATTTGGACCTCCAGCTGGCTGTACTGCTCAGGAGACGGCCACTGGGTCCGACAGAACACCTGCGGAGACACATTATCTCATCAGTTGTTTTTAAAAAGGAAATGTTATGCTCATTTTCAGGTTCATATTGTGTGCTTCTCATTCTGCCTGTGCTGCAGCACTCAAACCTAAATAACAAACTACAGGTAAGAGAAAACCTTAAAACGCGTAATAGGGCCTCTTTAAGCAAAGCACCTTTAACGACACAGGGAGACCCCTGAATGTTACCTGCTTTTTAAACGTTGAAAAATAACAAGCGAAATGTATTCGAGAGATATTAGAAATATATTAAAATATCTGCCCCACCCTCACTTAGCTGCAATCAGCAGATACATAGCCTAATATATATTGGCAGATTCTGAGATTCTGATTACTGTATTCAGAATATTATTCAATTTGTCATGGAATATATTCCTTTAACTGTTTAACAAAGTCAATGCGTTAATACAAGCTATTGGGAATACAGATATCCCCATATCTGCTGGATGAACAGCGAGAATACAGAAATTCAGCATCATCAGAAGATTTATTGCATTTCTTTAGAATCTTATTTAAAATCACCTGGTGGTAGGAGAAATAATGCATTAATATGTATTACAAAGTACTTCATATTCTACCAGTTGTAGAAATGCATGCATGTATTAACACATTGCAGCTAGGCAGTCTGTGTTTCAGAGCATAAAACAAGTGCTGCTTCTTCAAGAGACTTCTCATGGATATACGTTCCATGTATAGGTGTTGTAATCCTATGGGATACTGCACTTCTAAAACCACAACATTTTTCCTGAGTTTGTCAAATATGACCTTGTCATCACGTTACTGCGATATCTCACTTCTCACATCCAAGTACCAGCACATCTCATTTACTGTTGTGATGCCCCTGTGGGTTCATCTGGAGAGGGTGTGGCTGTGCTGCATCCAGCCTCCTTGAATGCAGTACCTCAGGGCACCTGGGTCTGGGGCCCTGAGTTATGTAAAGCCTCTGCTCCTCTGTCTTCCCTCGGCTTCTCCCTGCAGGCACCCCGGTTTTGTTGAGTATGCTATGAGTTTCTTCAGTTGCTTCACTTTGTGCACTTCAACACATGTCCATACAATCCTCACCCTGCATTTACACTACTGATACCACTGACATCCACACCTCATATTTGACTTGTTTTGCACTTAATTAAATTTGGTTGATTTGAATGTTTTGCTTAAATAAACATATTTTGTTAAACGTGGATACGGTGTGTCCCCTCTTTGTTGTGGCCTTTTGAGCCAGGTCATAACACTGTCAATCACACAGATTGTTCTCGGGCACCAGCACTATATGTTCTCATGTTTAATTACTTTTACACATCTTCTCACGCACAAAAGGTGCCATGTCCTGTTCATTTATCTCTTTAAAAGTGACAACTCGTTAATGTACCGATACCATTGGCAGCCCATCTGCACTCGTAAAGGATTCAAGCTCATAAAAACACACTTCATCCCAAGATCTAAAAGGCACATTTCCCTTTTCCCTGAAGCGCCCTCTGTAGATGTAGATTGCTGTTGGGTGAATTGCAGAGTTTTTGAGAAATCAGCCATAGCAATGTCTGCCTTTTCTCAGTATAATGGATCCAGAAGGAGCTGCTTGTGGTTGTCAAGGCGTCCAAGAAATACATTTGAAAAACTCAACAACAATATCTCTTTCCATAAATCATGACCTGAGTATTAAAGATAATCGGCAGACCTTGTTGTGAGCAGTTTCATGAAGGAACCCATTGTAAAGGGCTCCTACTTTGTTGATACATTGCAATACATCTAAACAGGAACAAATATGTATTTTTGATTTTTCATGGTCCTTTCAAAGTTTTAATTTGTGTCAGATATTAATACATTTTCTTCTAATAAGTGCTGATGTAGACATGTCTGCGTCTGCTGTTCTCACCTCTCTTAATAGGCCGAGGGAGAAGCTGGTTATTGGAGCCGGGCTGGTGGAGGCAGACAGGATTGGGGGATGGGGAGAAGAGGAGGAGGAAGATGAAGTGAGGATGGGAGGGGATGCTGATGAGGAGAGGGTGGGTGGGTGAGGGGAGGAGGCTGTGAGTACAGGAGGGGAGGAGGACAACGACGAGGAGGAGGAGGAGGAAGGGGAGAGGACAGGTGGATGGGGGGAGGAGCGAGGAGGCTTCCAGCCGTGCGACGCCCCGTTCAGCAGCGCAGCCGGCCGCTCCTCCGTGCTCTTGGCAGACATGGAGAGCAGAGCCTTCTCCATGTTGTCCCTCAGTGCCCGGCGCTCTGAGAACCAGCAGTCCACCTCCGTGTGGGACAGCCGGGTCTCCTGGGCCAGCAGGGCTACAACAGCACAGAGTTCAGAGGATCAGATGTCACACCGAGTGGAAGGCTACCTCAGAAAATGGGAATTCATTCTCTCTCAGGGAGACTTAAACATGGGCTCATTAAAAACATTTCTGCTATTCCTGTCTGCAGGAACCCACCAGAGCCCCGCAGCTCCTCTGAGCTGAAAGAAAATTAAGTCACATGCTGTGAACTTGTATGAATAGAAGAAACACTACTGGCATTTTCAATTCCAAGTTATGAAGTGAGGGTCCAACACTTTACAAGAACACAACCCACTGCTTTTCTAACTACCTGGTTTCCACCCAATTTATTCAGACAGGAAGTCTTTAGTAGCTTCTTTAAATCTTCCGTTATATTTATTCTCAGGAAATGTAAATTCTAAATGGATTTTGAAAACATATCTGGCTTCATTAGCTACTAACTTGCAGGAAGGCTATCTTCTCAAACCCAAAGTCTGATTCTAATGCCGGGACAATCGGGAAATAAAGAAAATAATAAGTTACGTAATTACAATTAACGGCGCTGCTAGACCCCAAGGTTAATACAGGTGTGCACCTCCTTAATACTCGCCGAGCAACAGTTTTGATGAACATTTAGTTTTTGAAATGCTTAAATAAATAAAATATTGGCTGTAGCATTATATTGTTTTACGTAAATACAGGTTGTGAATTTTTGAAAAGATGACATTTATTTTCTCAGTAATTTGGACTTTTGGATTTACCACGCTCTGTTATTGGAAATGTTTTGATCACTGCAGTTGAAAACAACCCAACTCACCTAAACCAATCCATATGCTATTCAAAGTAATAATATAATATGTTATTCTCTCTTTCTTGCCACTCTTGTGATATATTGGAGCCGGGCTGGTGAACATGGTTCACTGAGAACTATACCTGCACACACTAGTCTGTGTTGAGTATGGCGTGAGTGTTACATGTTGTGATCATGGATGTGCTCTATGTGATACAGATACTGTATGTAGTTACGTGTGATGGTTATTGTTCTCTTTTATCCTTACGCCTGTATCTACTTGTCTTTCATCCTTTTTATTTTATATTTTTACAACTAATGCTGTAGATATATTATGATTTGAAGGGTGTCTGTTACCATCTGGCCGGGGACAACAGCTGGAAATTAGCCATGTCGGCTAAAGCTGCTCCATTTACTGTTTTTGTGACAGTTCATCGATGGGGACGACACGATAAATAAATAAACTAAACTAAATATCCTACAAACCAAAGTAAGAATGAGCTTACACCAATTCCTTGACTCTTTCCATCCCAACACTGTTATATGATTTACACTCATTGCCTTGTGTTCAGTCTTTACCTAGCTCCGCCTCTGTCGGCGTGCTGCTTCTCTGAAAGCTCTCCTCCAGCGCCTTCAGCTGTTCTGAAGACTTCCCCTTCACCCTCTCCAGCAGGGGGAAGTGGCTGGGCACCGCCTTCTTCACAGCACCGTCTTTAGGTGCTGGGGTCACCTCTGCTTTCACCAGCACCGGAGGGGGAGGAACGCCTGTAGAGATGGAGAGAGAGACTGAAGAACCAAAATATGGAAGGGCCAAAACGGGTCATTTATTTTGCTAAATGAAACGGCACTTAAAAATACATTATCAACAGACTACTGACCACGATTAGGAAACTTTGCTTTCCTGTACATTTGTTTCTAACAATACAACCCTTCCTCTGAGAACCAAAATAAGATTGTTTCTGACAAAAAGAACGATGGCAGATTCTTTATACAGGCAGGGTATTTTATCATTTCAGATTGGTGACACTGATGATATCACATACCTTTGAGATTAAGGAGCCTCTGTTCACTGAACCACTTCTTTATCTCTCCTCTGGACAGCCCGGTGGTCTCTATCAGCCTGTAGATCTTTAACATGAGCAACAAAAATGAAATATAAAGTGTGGGGGTTTAACAGTGATGTGTTTTAGAAAAAGAAAAAGCACTACATTCGAATTAAAAGCAGCTACAAAAATATGAGTACCAAAAATCACTCAAATATATTTTTATCTTCTAACGCATTGCAAGAAATGTCCTTTCACTCACTTATTCTTACCTCATCTTCCTCAGGGAAAGGACACTGTGTGTAGCTGGCCCTTAGCACTGAGAGCTGCTCAGCTGTTTTGTTGGGGTCCAAGGTGAAGCTCAGCACTTTGGGCGACGCCAGCTTGGATGTTGCCATGGGCACGGAGATGGTCTGAATGATGGAGGGTCGTTTACTGTCCATGGTGATCCCAGGGGAGGAAAGGGGTCTTTTGAGCGACTGTGCCACCTGCGGTAATTATAAAGGAAGGTGTTCAAGTCAATGCAATAAAATACAGACAGTCGGATAGATGCGATACAACACCCATGTTTCTACTCTTACACAGCCCTGTCCCTTGTATAGTTTTAATAATCAAATAAAAGCAATTCTATCAACGCTTACATGTACATATAGATAAATTCAATCTAACAAAAAAGATAACAAAAAAATACAATTAATGAAAAGGAAAAAAAGATTAAAATAACCAAATAATATATATTTTTTCGGTTTTAAAAGCTACAATAGGTCAAATATACATTATTAAAGAAAAATATATATAAATATGGGGCGTCCATTTTTTGCCAACTAATGTTTAGGGTCTTTACTGCACAGATTAAGGGTTGATGGATATTTTCCTTCAATTTAAGTAGTGTTTATACTGCTTGATTATAATTAAATTAAATTAAAAATACACGACCAACGAATGCAGAGGTAGCAAATGGTTTTATGCATAGTGCAAACATATCTAATAAGATGATAGAATGACTGCAAAAAAAAGTTTGGATCAACACGAGACATACATTTAGCTAGCGTTAATGTTGAGGAAACTTCTGAGCAGAAACTTCTGACTATTCCAAAACATTAACATTTCTGGGTTTTGTACCTGGTTAGCCACGGTGAGGGCCAGCGGAGCGCAGGTGACCGTGGAGCCGTTGGCCACAGGGGTCAGCACCAGGCTGGTCTGTCCCAGCAGCTGGCAGGGCAGAGACTGCAGGACGGAGGCTGCCGCCTGCATGGCTTTAGAGGCTGCAGACATGTTAGAGCTGAACTGAGGAGCTACCACGGTAAAGGTCTGAGGCAGAGAGGAGATGGTACCGTTGAACATCTTCTTCCTGGATTCTTCCACCTGAGATAAAGAGAAAGCACTTGTTATAAATTGTATTTAATAATCTTATCCATATTTATGGCTGCTAGTCATTATCTGCAGTAACCTGTATTCTCTTCAACTTATCCTAAATCAAGCAGTTTGTAATGCTTTAGAAAATGTTAGTATTTGGTAGACCAGATGATACCTAGAACTGGTAAAATACAATAAACCTCACTTGAGGCTTAACAATTAAATTGCCTCTAATGTTCATCCTTTCTCTAATTCCTACCTCCTCAGGAGACCAGCTAATGCCCTGCTTGAGCCTCTGTGTGGTGAACCAGACTTTGATTTGCTCCTCTGGATGTTTGGAGGCGGCGGTGAGCCAGGAGAGCTCCGCCTGCGTGGGGTAGGGGAACTTGTTGAAGGAAGAGATGAGCGTCAGGTTGTCGTCCAGCGAAGGGTTGTATTTGGTTGTGTTGAGGGGCACTGCGATCTTCGGAACCTGAAAGAATACAAGGTCAATGGTGACTAAATGGCTTTTCCACATTAAAAACAATAATAAAGAAGAACTGTGGTCACAAAGAATGAAAGAATGTAGCATTGTGCATATAAAAAAGAAAGAAAACAATGCTAACATTTTTATTTGAGGAGTCTCTAATGTAATCTCCTAATAATGTTTTCATACCAAATTAAAATGTCCTCTTAAAACGAATAATTTGGTTAATTTATTCTCTATAATTGTTAGATTTTATGCTTCTCTTGTGACATTTTTCGGCTGACCTGCTTTGTTCTGAATAAAAGAATTTGGAATTAATAAATTGAGGTGCACAAACTGAACACCGTTTTATTTCTCTTTATAATTAGCACTAAATTACTTTATTGTAGTCAGGAAAATTCCTTAAAATAATTAGGAAATAAGAGACCCATAAAATAAAGCATTACCAGCGAAACAATAAAAAGGTGGATTTGACGAAAAACCATTCTACTATTAAAAGCTGCCTCAGAATATAAAGGGATGGTAAGTCAGAGGAAATGATGCTTCCTGTCCTACCTGAGAGTAGCTGAGAGGCCGCTGTAGGGAAGGCATGATGTGTGAAAGGCCTTCTGCTTTGAGCAGAGTCGACTCTGGGATGATGAGCGGCACGTTCACGGCGAACGCTGTGATCGGTTTCTTCGCCAGATCTGTTCGTTTATTATCCGACGACATTTTTGGTTTACCGATCTTCACTGAGGTGGGCTTGCCAAGCGGCAGAGCGCTGAGGTCGTCCCCTTTGCCAGAAAATGTGTTGTAGATGACCGCACTGTTGCTGAAACCTTCTATTGTCTGTTCAAGGATTGTCTGATTGTTCATTTTGATGCGTTTGAATTTAAATTTGCTCTCCCCCGGGTGACACCTCTCGTTGTGTTCCGTCAGGGTGTCAAACTTCTTTGTGTTAAAGTTACAAACAGCGCACAGGTACAGGGGGTTGAGGATGACGTTTGGGTGGTTGGCGTCCACGTGTTCTTTGAAAGTGTTCAGGTTCTGTGTGGAGAAGGGGCAGTATTTACACTCGTAGCCCCCCTGCTGTCTGCGCTGAGGCTTGGAAAGGTCGGGGGGCTCAGCTTGGGGTTTGTCTGGAGGCAGGGGAGGGTCGGGGGCCGAGCCCGTCAGGTCTAATTCCACAGAGGGCTCCGTCTCTGCTGAGAGATCTGTCTCCATAGGCCTCTCCTCAGAATGGTTCTCCGTTGTTGTCTGGAAAGAAGGCAGTTTACAGATGTAATGGATATATACAAAAAAAGACTTCCCAATTCATGTCATGGATTTTCTTGAAAAAGTATTTATATAATTCATGGATTCTTTCGTAATGAACATCTCAAAAACCCTTTCCAATATGCATTCATGAAGAGAGTTGATACATTTTGTGGAGAAATCTAATTAAGAGTATTTGTTTTATTGATATTTTCAACAGTTTTCTTTCCCAGCAACCACAATTTTATTCGGTGTATATTTAATATAGTTTCATCACATTAAGTTGCATTGAAAATTAAGAGCCACTATTCTTCCTCAAGTAAGCTTTTGAGTTGAAAACCATACCTAATTAAATATTTGTTTTAGTAATAATAATAGATTTATTTTGTAAGCGCTTTTACAGGTGCTCAAAGTCGCTTTACAGAGATAGTGAAACATTTAAAATAAAATAAAAGAACAAATAAATATAGTTAAAGTCACATTAAAATCAAGCAATACAACAACAATTACACATTAAAAGCCAGATTGAAGAGGTAAGTTTTTGTAAGTTTTTTTGAAGGTGGTGAGGTCAGTGCAGTCTCTGATGGGTTGTGGGAGTGAGTTCCAGAGGGAGGGGGCAGCGACGGAGAAGGCTCTGTCCCCCCAGGTTCGCATAGCTTTTTTTTTTTTTTACATTTGTTATATTATTTTATCATTCATTTCTCATAATGTTATAATACAATTACTACTAGAAATGAAAGGTTATCCATATATGTGTGTTATCTACATAGCATATAAACTTTGTATTAGTAATATATCAAGCTTATAAAAACAAGCTCTGAATCAAATATTCAAAAATATTACACATTAATTTAATTTATTTAGTTGCTCCTATAAGCAAAGTTAAAGTATACCTCCATGTCATCGTCTGTGTCGTCATCCAGCTCCACCATGGTCTGCTCTGGGCGGATCATCAGGGGGGTGGAGGCCTTCCGTCGGCTGGACATGATGATGGATCCTGGGTTGGTCTGGGTGGACCGCTGCCAGTGAGGGGAATGCTATCACAGGAGGGTGGGAAAAGGTCTGCAGACCAGCCAGGAGGCCTGACCTGTACTGGGACCCAGAGACAGGCGAGGGCTCTCCTTGATATTCAGAGAGGAAGTGAAAACAAGACAGTGTCTGGGACGGGGGGAGCAGCCAGTCTTAGTGGCTGGAGCGAGAGGGGGGCAGTGGAAGGTGGGGGTCTGGTACGGATGGTCCTGGTGTCGTGTCGGGCTCACTGACAGTGTCAGCTCCAGTGCTGGACCACCTCCAGGAACTTCATGACAGGATGCTACCTGGGTGGAAGAAAGAAGGGAAGAAGCAGGGGAAAACTGATTATCAAACACCTTTTCAAAACCGAAATTCAAGCACTTTTCAAGCTTTTTCCGAACCTTGAAGCTGAGGTAAATTACAAAGCACATACTGTTACAATGGTTTACCAGATGCTCCAATCCCTTATTAATATGATGCAAGTGTGCTTTAAACAACTAAAATGTGTGTTTCTGGCCAGCACTCTGCAGAAGGTCGATGAAATAGGTACAAAACATTTAGCTTTGTTATATTTTCCTTTGTCGTAGAGGTAGATCTAGCATTCCATTCACCCTTGCTGAGCCAATATTAAACAATAATCAGTAAACAAATAACATTTGAATAAAGTCTTAACTGAAAATGTGAAAAATAAGTGAACATTGGACCTTTTAGACTGGCAGTGATTAACCTCATTTAAGCTTTTTCAACTAAATGTAGCATTAAGAAAATACGGTGCAAATCAAAACAATTCAGCTTTCAAACTTTTCCAGCAACTTAAAGCTTAGGTCAATACATTTTTTTTTTGTATCCTCTTATTTTACCTTCACACCAACCCCAAAAAACCGCATCAAGCAGTTAAACGCTCCAGGATTCCATTCAACCGTACCAAACAAGCCTGGTGTGAACGCGACCTTAGATACCCTTTTTGTGTGCCTTTGGTAAGTATTGCAGCAGGAACCAAACAAGCTGATTTGAGCGTGTCAAGAAAAGACAACGGGCTGGTTTATAGCTCAGCGGGGTCCCATGTGGGTCTGCAGCGTGCCACCATCCAAAAGGAGGTGGTAGAGTAAACACTTTGCCAAGGCCAAAAATGAGGAAGGTCAGAGGAAGCAAACAAACAAACATTGCAGAGCAGATGGTCTACAGGTGGTCGACTGACATACAGCACAATAACACTGGCACTGAAAATAAAACGAAATCCTACACCAGGCACAAGAAACCCTGCCATGCTTAATGAGCGTTTGTTTGTTCAGGCTGATGGAGAGGAGCAGGGTGTGAAGTGTCGAACTCAAATTCATTTTCCATCTGCTTTAGGTTTAGGGGAACACAAATCTGGAATAGATTTTCATTCCTTACAAAATACTGGAACTCGGTTTAGCCTAGATAAATGCCTGAAAAACTATTCAACCACTGTTTTATGTGCGATTTAAAAAAAGGTTGCCATCATTATTGAATTCAAGCTATTGATCATATATTGATCTTTTGTTTTTTTAACACTCTTGAGGTGGAGGTGCCGAACAAAGCCCACTGGGTTCTTTGCCTCTTCCTGCACTGTTTCTGATTTCTTAGCTGTTATTTGTGTGTTTTTATATTGTGCAAAACAATCAAATACAAAACCGGAATGCATGCAAAACCACAAATTAAATTGTAGTCAAACAAAATAAAAGGAGTTATTTCAGGGTGGTAGAGAATGCACCAGACAGCATCCAAGACCTGCACAAATCTAAATTTTCTAGGGGGAGGCCCCCCCAAACCCTTCGTGCGTCATTTCGTAGCGCATTTTTAAGGGAAATCTCTATTGGGCTCAGGGCCATCTGTAAATTAGCTTAGATGGCCCACAGGGCCATCTCCCAACATCCTTAATGTCATGCACTGTTGGCACATTTTTTGTTGCCAATACATTCAAAGCGGTAGAAGAACTGTCAGGTCAACACCATGAGCAACACGCATTTACACTATAATATGAACTTTGGCCACTTATACTTACAACTAGGGATGCACGATAATTATCGGCCCGATATTAGGAATTATGACGTCATCCCGATAAACCCGATAACAGTATTAATAGCCCCGATAATATACAATATATTTTTTGGGTAAAAAAAAAAAATACTGCGGTGTGGGTGGATTGGGATGAGGGGCGCTTGTTTTCACTCGGCTCCTCCCGTTTTGCCAGTACTGTGGTATTAGTGGTTTAGGAAGAGGGGAGTTCTTCACAAATCCAGCACTCCCTAATACTTCGAACCTGATCAGTCACCTGAAACATCGCCATCGCTACGATGGTGTGTTAAAAGCGTACGAAGACAACAATACAATACAAAGTGTGTGTGTGTGTGTGTCTGCGCACGTGCGTCGGAGCTATGTGCAACTCAAGGCATATGCTCGAACCGGAGCTGCCTGTACGCTGCAATCATGTTGCTGAGTGTGCTGACTTTTCGTACAATGTCCCGCTGTCTGGCTTCCTGCATTAAGTCAAGTGCTCGGCGCAGTTGTGGCGAAATGTCGCTCCTCTGTTTTCATTTAAACAGCTCCTTATATCCGTTAGCGCAGCTAGCTAGCACCAGATGCTAACAACAACAATGCACGTAAGGTCTCTCTCTCGCTCGCTCGGACCACACATACACACACCCTCCCGGTCCTCCCGATGGCCAGTCGGTGCCTGCCGGTGAGCGTGGAAGTGTGGTCTGCCACAAGCGGGCGGCAGGAGCGGGGCTGTCAGCATCAGCTTGTAGATGGTATTTTAAACTCGATGCGCTCTGAAACTAAGGGGCGGTAAACCAAGGTAAACAAATACACATGCGTTAAAATAATTAGTGGCGTAATTTTTTTTTTTAGTATCGGTCTTGAGAAGCAGGAATTTATCGGTATCGGTTTCAAAAAACCAATATCGTGCATCCCTACTTACAACCTGCTATAATAACAGCTTATTAGTGAAACTGGCTGAGACCAGAAGAGTTCAAGTGACGGCAGTCATTTCACCGGGACAGGAAATAAAAACAACCTCGCTTTATGGACAGGGTTTGACAAGTTTTACAGAAGGATTTTATAGTGTCTATGTATGTAGCGTAAAATCATTTATCATCACACTTTAATATCAGTGGTTTTATACGGTATGCAAATGTGTGCAGCTGTCGGTGGGACAAGTTGTCCCGAGAAATATTGACTTATCATAAATCTGATTGTGCTGCAGTGTGAACAAAGTGAGAAATCAGAGACAAAGCGGCTTCAGAGAGATCTCTCAACAAAAAAAAACAGAGCTGATTTTATTTAGCTTCGGTTGAAATGACACCTCCGTGAAGATTAAGCAGTTCAGAAAAGCTGACGTAGAGTGAGAATATGAAACTTTCCTAAGGCAATATTATAATAAGAGTAGCGAGAGAGGAGCTTATCTGGCTGAAAAAAAGTCTATTGATATTCTAGTGCCCTCATGCAGAAGCTTTATATTCACATGAGTGAGAATCAAATGAATCGGAGTAGCATCAGCGCTCTTATATCAAGATGTAATGAGGTTCCAAAAAAAAACAAGTTGGCACTGGTGAGGGAATGTTCTGTAACTAATTACAAATATCCTGTAAGGCTAGTTAAATATGTGATTCTGAGAAAATATGTTACACAAAACCAACAAACAATTGATCATTAAAGATAAGCCTGCAGTCACAGCGCGATATGGCGGTGCAACTTGCAGAAAGTGTTTTATGACATCAGCAAGTCAGAATGATACTTTGTTGTCATGCCAAAGTGTCGTTAATCACATGGCACTTTATCCTTCAAAGCTACTCGTTTGCCAGTCATTGTCCCGAGATATCACGACTCCTCATACAACCCACTGAGGCATCATTCGAATGCAGACTCATTGCCATGGTGTCTCTATGGCAACCACGGACGTAGAGCTGTAGTGAAGTAGCTCCTACATCCGTGTCACTGACAGTGTGTGTATAGGGGTGACCACAACACCTGGGTTTGGTGTTTTTAGAAACGACTGAAAAAGCTCAGAAAGACAGAAATAGCCGACAGGCCTCGTGACTTAAAAGTCAGGACTATCCGATTCCTGCAGAATTTCAGAGTGGGGCGCTGCGTTCGGGAGGTTTTCTCAGCTTCACTCACAGAAAGTCGATAGGGAAGGTCAAGGCAAAGTCACAAGAAGAAGTCAAACGTATTTTTCTGGAATAATCAGAGCAAGTTGTGAACAGAACATAGAAAGTATTTCTCAGGTAGCAGGAATGTTACAGGCTTTCCGATTACCCCACGTTTTTGGTGATATAAAAGATTAAGACTGTTTTAAGATGGGGATACACCATACCATTTTAGAATTGTTGTTTGAGTTCAAACTCGTACTGTACAAGTAAATGGTCAACCATGTTAAGTCACAGCTCATGATTTATGTTTCACACTGGTGATGGTCCAATCATCAAGTGTTCCAGTGTGCGAGTTCAAAATAGAACCGAAGATCTGCCCCAATTGATTGTTCTGGCTATTGAAGATTGTCTGCGAATATGCTTCAAGGACGTTTTTTTGAAAGCGGAGGTCTGTAACATAACAGCACGTTCCCAATCGTGCCATCATGTACCCTGATCATCTGTATGCGAAACTTAAAAACAATGTTTTTAAAGCTAGCCTATATTGACAGCTAGGTGGTAAGGAAGACATGTACAGTAGGGCCTGCTGAGAGAATGAGAAGTTAGCTTACTAAGTTATACTGTACAGACAGTACATTGTTATACGGGGGAATAGTGGGACATTCTTGTGTGGCTCTGCAGTGTGAGATCCTGATTTCTAACATGTTAGAAATCCATCTGATCAATCAAGAGCAGTTGATTGTTCCTTGCCCCCTCAGGTACACTGAATGTCAAACAGTGCTCCAAGCTGAAAATGAAATACAACAAAAAAATGGCTCAAAGAAAAAAGGGAATCCTCAATAAGAAACCTCACTTTGAATCAAGAGATTCATCTGATTGAATCAGTAGTTCTTGTTTTATTAATTCAACTTTATTTTATGAATATAACTTAGTGGTTTTGGAGTTTATGCTCTTGAGTTATTTGAAATGGATGAATCACAAGAGTCAGAGACAATCCTATGCAGCCACCACTGCAGACAATTCTACAAAAAGTATATTATTAATATTAGTGGAGTCTAATATGTGCAACTGCACAGATAAACAGGGTAAGAGAAAAATGATACACACCACAGTGCATTTACCTAATAACCCACTCACTGTGAAAGTCTGCCAAAATCTAGCAATGAAGCCAACAACTGGTGAGAGAGAGCATCGGTCAGCTGCATTTGAAGTTTAAAGGTGACATGTCATGCTTTTCCGGTTATTACCCGTCCCCTTGTGTGTTATGAAGGTTTTTATGCATGTAAACGGTGTGCAGAGTCAAACCCCTCAAAGTACACCATGTAGGGAGTAAAACTCTAACACAGAAAATACCTCCCCAAAACGCCTCATTGGAGATACGTCACTGTCCATTTGATTCTTCCGGGTACATCATGATGTCATGTCGTCCCCGGAACGAAATGGACCAATCCGTGGAGCCGTTACGTTCGCGGAGCCGTTACGTTAAGCCCCCGCTGATTGGTCCAAATTGACCAATCCACGGACTTCCTCACACACTCAGTGCAGGCAGCTCTGCTGATCTCTCCTCCCTGGCTGCAGGCTGATAACAGACAGTTGGGATCGCGGCGAAATGCTCTCTGCAGACCCATTCTCACAGCGTTTATCAACCTTTTTCTTACTCAATATCAAGCCACACTTATTGTTTTTACTTCGGCTGTGACTTTGTGTGTGCTCAGGGTGAGTTTGGCTGTGTATCGCTAAACAAGGAAACCACACCTCCACGGAGCTCAGCGCGATTCACAACGTCCCGACCAATCAGAGCACACTGGGCTCACAGGGAGGGGGGGGGGGGCAAGAGCTGCAACGAGCCGTTTAGTGGAGAGAGTGAATACACATACTTTACAGAGATGCTGTATGCGAAACCAATGTGAGTTTGGAAAAATCCACAGTATAAATCTATTCTAGTAGACCTCAACAATGGAATCAGTGAAAATGGCCATGACATGGGACCTTTAAAAGACCTGCTGAACTTTTGCTGAAACAGCCCGCACACTTTCTGTGAGCTGATGGGCTGCATGAGGATCTGACTGTGAGCAGAACTCCGTAGCTGGACTGTTTTACCTCACAGTCAGAGGGAGAAAGGATGAGCAGATCGATTTTTGCATCAAAGAAGTATCCCAGAAAACACAACTGCATAATAACTAAACAATATCACTGTGTTTAACTCATAAAAGCTGCTAGTTGCTCTTCAAAAAGTGCCTATAGAGTCATTTTATAGAAAAAGTGTTCGCAACACGACAGATTTTGAACAGAGGCCGGCTCAGAAAGAGGAACATTATAGAACAACATTTAAACACAAACAACTCAGCAGTTGGAGATTTTGCAGTATAATTTAACTCGTGTTATCTGACTGTCTCAAACAAAGATTAAAGCCTATGCAAAGAGTGCTGAACACTGAGGATACACTGGCAGTGAAATCCTCTTCCTCTCTTTACTCAGCAGGAGTCTCCTGCTGCCGTCACTGGATACTTGGGAGTAGGGTTGCACAATTCCGGGAATTTTCAAAGTTGGAAACTTTCCACGGGAATAAACTGGGAATTTTCTAAATTGAAGGTTGGCTCTTCATAGGGAACTTAGATATAGTTGGGGAAAGCATATTTTAGCATAATCTTGACTAAAACAAACCGATGCCATTCAAGTACACTTGAATATCCATGCCATTCCTCAATCACATGCACACAGCACACTGCTTACTACATGGCTATTGAGACCACACCCCCTACAGCAGGGATGGGCAACTTGGATGGTGTTGGGGGCCACATCATTTATGTACTGGCCACCAGGGGGCCGTAGATTCACTTGGAACATACACACAAATTAGTAGTAGGGGCGGCTCAAGTTACTTACTTTCATTACAGCAACGGTCTGCAAACATACTAAACATTGTGGTTTACCCCTGAATTCAGTGAAAAGATATTCTTTCTCCCACTTTTCTTGGAAAACACAATTTTCCTCAGATACCTTTCTCTTGCTCATGCTGACATCCACAGAGGGCTGTGCTCATATGTTACCCGCTCTATCGAAATCAGTCGGAAGTCGCAATGGCTCATTTCAAAATAAAATGATACAATTTGATTACATTACCCTCAATTCCCAGTTAGTTCCCATGGAAAGTTTCCAATAAAATGGACATTTACTGGAAATGTTCCGCCCCTTTGCAATCATGGAAAAGATAATTGGCAGAGGATGTGATTATAAACCATGGCAGTGTACAACTGTATTAACCAGTCGCACAAACTTTATCATTTGGTGTCCCTGACGGATGAATTTTCTTCTGTGGGCTTTTTGTTTGTTTGGCTGTAAACATCTCTGCGGAGGAACTCATAGAAAAGTGCTTGAGGTAATGTTTCAGAGCTATTCAGATAATTATTTCCCACCAAAAAAGAATTGCGCTGAAACTCGGCTGCTTTCATAACCCGGGTCAAACAGTCAGCCTGGCGCCTTTTTTGTAGTGTGTCTAACCTAGTCAGCCAGTTAGCATCTGCGTGCAGAGTGAGCTGTGAGCCACACTCCATACTGTCTGGATGCTCATTAAACTTGTATGAATACCCTGCCTGGGAGCCCCTTTGCCTTCCCGTCTGTCTGTCTGTCTGATTGGTGCATTATACTAGTGGAGTGTTTCTGAAGGGGATACCTTTAATGCTGCCAGGTAGAACACACACTTATCATTCCCTGGCAGGATTCAGTTTTGGCTACACGCGGACATCCATACTGGAGAGAATACGCGTTTATAATATGGAGAATGTGTGTCTAATGCATGAAGACTGACATGGGATCTAAAACAGAGAAATGGTGTTGGTGCTATAGGAAGGAGCTCTATCCAAACAGCAGTGAGAACAGAGTGACACTGAACAAATGAGTCACAGCAGCACTCTGCACTCAGCTCCTATTTCTGTGCATCATTGATGTAATCTCAAAGTGTAGTAGGGGGAAAATATGACTCCGACTGTACTCTCAGAAACTGGAATTTTTGGAAAGGCAATGAGGTCTCTGATGCATATATCCTCTCTTAAAAACATGTCAGAACCGAATAACCCCCCCTGTGCCACCTGTCCCTGGCTCAATGTGTCATGATTGTACATTTCCCAGCAGTGGGATGATTGATGGATTACTTATTCTGATTGGTGGTTAGAGTGATGGTGTTATAGGGGAACTTCTTTTTTCTATGGATCACCGCAACTGTGGTTCTTGTGGCTGAGACATTAAACAGATACTTCCGATGTTTGGAGTGGAGTTGTATGATGCACTTATTCAGAGTATTCTCTACAGTAGAAGGCGGTCGAGTCGACACGCCCCCAGTTTGGAGTATAAGCAGTTAGGGCTGTGCAATTAATCGTATTTTAATCGCGATTACGATTATGGCTTGCGACGATTATGAAAACAGCATAATTGACAAAATACGACTCAATACGATTTTGCTGGGTGCGCTTTCGCCCCTCCCTAAAAGCCCACTCAGCCACGTGGGAGTGACATGTGTTGTGAGTGTTCAGCGCGAGCGAAGATGTCAGAACAAGAGCAGCAACTCGTTAAAAAGAAGGGTAAAACTATTTCCACTATTTGCAAGTACTTTGCCATTACATTTCACATCGCTAAAGATATGTGCCCAGTTAGCACTGTTAGCAACCAGGGCTTTAAGCAACTTGTCAACACGTTGGACAAGCGTTACGCGATGCCGTCTCGGTATTATTTCAGCAGGTCTGCGCTGCCTGCACTATATGACAAATGCCGTGGGGAAGTTGAGAGAGATGTGGCTTCAGCTGACTACTTTTCTACCACAACAGACCTATGGTCTAGCCGAGGGGTGCTCAACCAGTCGATCGCGAGATGTGTCTAAAAATAGAACAACGATATTTTGTTTTATTGTTAATGTCCTGTAACATAATTTTCCTGTGCCAGAATAATGCACTTGAACGCATCAAAGCTTTGTGATTGGCCGGCGTCACCCCATGTGTCGGGGCGTGGCTGAGGGTCTTCAGTACAGGTGGCTTGTCACCTGCCTGCACTCATCTCTGAAACCAGACCATGTCAACAGGCTGGTGTTTCTTGCAAAAAATCTTTAAGAGATCACATGAGCAGCCCTACCAGCATTTGCCATGGTGGCCTAAACATTTTTATTTGGTCTTAAATTGTAGTTCAACATTTATTTCCTGTTACTTCTGGACCATGACGGTTGGCCAGCCTTCAACGTTTAACTGAGTGGAATATGTTGAATATGTTTTACCAAAATGTTGGCTATATGTTAAGGAGTTTTCAGTAGGTTGTGACAGTGCACTGCAACATATTTGATTTAATTTAGTCTAATTTATTTGTATTTATCATATTAAATAATATATGTTTAGTATGGTTTTGGAAGTGCGCTCCAACATATTTGTTGATCTTGTTTATTGGTAAAATATTATTTGTTTTAAAGTTCAATAAATGGTCAATGAATAATCGTCAAAATAATCGTGATATCAATTATTGACCCAAATAATCGTGATTATGATTTTTGCCATAATCGCACAGCCCTATTCTCTACAGTAGAAGGCGGTCGAGTCGACACGCCCCCAGTTTGGAGTATAAGCAGTTGTGCAGCTTGACTACTAAAGAAATTACCACTTAAAAATAAATATCAGTTTACCCTGCCAGACAGCCTTTTCTGACAAGAACTGAAGCAGTTATCTGTGATCTTGTGAAAGCCACCAGACGCCTTTGACAAAAACAGTAATTTTACCTCACACAACACCAGAGTATATAGACAACCGCTCTGATCCGTCAGTGTGTTGGTGTTATTGTGGGATTCTGAATCAGCCATTTAAAAACACCCAAGTCAAACAATGAAACAAACATGCTGACCAACATTTCTTTTAAGTTGCTAAAATAAGTACAAATACGTATTTAGCCATTCCCCTTTACCATTATTATTTATTGTATAACTGTTAAGCTTGTACTCCTGTCTTTTCATTAGTAGTAGTAGTAACATGCCAACCACCATCTAGTGTTAGCAATACAATGACTAAGTATGTCAAACTACCTCACCTCAAAACATCCTAAGTATCCCTTAAAAAGGTTGCAGCTCCATTTTCAGTGGCACGTTAAGAAAGGAAAGCAAGAGATTAAAAGGCATTCATGCTTTATACAGAAAAATAAGGCAGAGAACACATGGCGGATATGATATATAGTACACAGGAAATTATATAACGCAGCCAGACTGAAGGCCTTGCATGCACTCCCTGAAATGTGGAGACAGTTAACTGAGTTTTCAGGCAGGCTGTAATAACAAACACAAAAAGGTATAAGGATGGCAAACTGTCTCGCACTTGAAGCCATGCATGAAGTACACACCAGCCAGGAACACTTTAAATAACGAGCCCAAAGCATGAAAGCCGCGCAAAAACCACAAGCTGTAGAAATACTGACTGCAACTGTCACTTTTAGATAAACAAAGTCGTTGAGGCTCCATCACACACTTTATATCCAAAGTAAGTAACAAAAACATATTGCACAAAGAGAGTACACACACACTGCTTTCTGTTGGCAGTGCTGTATGGGGTGTGTTCTCCCTCCTGACTGCTTGGTCCACCAGTCAGCCACTGCAGTGAAGAGGATGTGTGTGTGTGTGTGTGTGTGTGTGTGTGTGTGTGTGTGTGTGTGTGTGTGTGTGTGTGTGTGTGTGTGTGTGTGTGTGTGTGTGTGTGTGTGTGTGTGTGTGTGTGTGTGTGTGTGTGTGTGTGTGTGTGTGTGTGTGTGTGTGTGTGTTTGTGTGGTGTGTGTCTGCATGTTGTGGGTAAGGAGAAGCACCACAGCCAAACATGTCCCAGGCAGCAGGGGTGGAGGAGGCAGAATTTCGGACCGTCGCAGAATTGATTTAAATCTCATCACGCGGCTCCTCTAGAGCAGAGCGCTGCTGCACTGTGCTGATGTGCTTGGATTGTTCTGCATAGCAACAGAGCAGCACTACTTTAGCTGGGCTGGGATAAAGACTTCACGAGGATAAATGATAGAAAGGGTTGCTTTTTCACTCGGGTCCAACCCATTTTGGATTTCGGAGGCAGATGCTGATAAAGTAAAACAATAAAAAATAGGTTCAGTATATGTAAGAGTTTAAGACATCTTTCTTTTTCCTTCACATAAAAGCCACTCAACCATTTCCCTAAAAATGATTCAATACTTTTGTTTGTACGGAAACTTCATTTGATATGATGCTGGTATCAGAGTGACAAAGCAGGATCGCTCTTTAGATAAAAACAGCGTTTAGTCACATCACCAAATATTCCTTTAAAATTGTGCATTGTGCAAATTACAATTTTTTTGGATCAGCACTTTCTTCTCTATACTGTTTTATTCAATCTACTAAAAAGGTATAGGAAGTAATTTTTGTCTCCAATTTAACACATCAGCTTCTGACAAGTTGCCAAGCTTTTATCTTAAAAGATGCCCTAGTATGCTTTTTGGGGTTTCCCTTTTTCTGTCGTGTGTTATTTGGTTTTTGTGCATGTAAATGGTCTGCAAAGGCTAAGATCCCAAAGTCTGAAACGCCTCCATTGGACTCCTTTGATTACCTCAGTAACATAGCGACATCGCTTCTATTGGCTAGCGCTCCAGCACATTGTACGTGATAGGGTATATCTCCGATTGGTTGACCAATCACAACAGAGCTGGCCAGATAACTAATCAGAGCTCACTGGGTTCTGGTCTCAGACAGAGGGTGAAAAGAGGTGCTGCAGCACAGGCAGGATGAGAAAAATAAAGAGCTTTTTGAACATTAAAGCATGTAAACATGTCACAGTAGAGGAACAAAATACAAATATTAACCTGGAAGTTAACATAATGGGGCCCCTTTCAAGTAACACAGTTATGGCACGTTTCCACTGCAGGCCTCGCTCGGTTTGGTTAGGCCTTATTAGGCCCGGCTCACTTTAATGCTGCGCTTCCATTACAGTTTAGGAACTGGGGTAGTTACTATAGTAACGCAGTGTAGGCGGAGCCGTGACGTCATCTTCAATGAGAGCCCCAGAAAAACAACACAGCCGTTAGCTCTTAGCACTCAGAGCTCACAGCTCTTCATATCTGTTCAGAAACTAGATAAAAGTTAAACAAGTACAAACCACAGACTGCCTGTGTCATGGCGAATACAGTCGCTGGTTTATTTATGTCTGTGTAGGCCGTTGTTGTGAGTGTGGACGGTCGGAGCATATATAACGTTAGCTTAGCCGATCTCCATTCAGAAAACACGCATTTTAAAAAGGGTTTTTCGCCTGCCGTCTGTCTGCAGACTTGTCAAAGCATTAATTCATGGTTTTTACTAACCGGTATCAGTATGTTGTTACTTCGGCATCATTTTAGAACGTGTATTACAAATAAATCACGGTCAAATATGTTCATCTTGTTGTAGTTGTAGCCCCCTTGCCAGCGATTCTCTCTCTAGTTTAGCATACTCAGCCGGACTCAGCCTGGTTGTTCCTGGCCCTAGAACCACGATTTTATGGGGCCAGAAAAACTGTGAATTAGGACCCGCTAGCCGGTACTAGGCCAAGTGGAAACGCAACCAAAAACGGGCCCTGCGCGGCTCGGCACGCTTAAAGCGAGCTACCCACTGCAGTGGAAACGCGCCATGAGACTGGACATCATTGCTGTGACCTTATTTGATCCACAAACACTGGAAGAGACACAGTGGCCTACATACAGTACAGTATGATGATATCAGTCACACAGACTACACTGCAGTAATACAAAATTCCAATCTTCTGGTTATTCTGGCTCCCACTTAACAGGGAACACTAGTGTCACATTGCCAGACCTGTCTCCTCACTGAACACGCACAGGCACACACACAAAGGGCAAGCTATAAAAATATCCAAGTGTCACCCACTCTGCTGCTGATGGTTGTGTTTCCATGGTAACACTGTAACCAACAGAAAGTTTGTGTGCTCGAATCCAGGAGCTGAAACCCAGCAGAGGTCAATCAGTGTCACGACAGCAGCGGTGTTAAAAAGCCGGCTCACTTTTTACTGCGTAAAGGTAAGGTTTATACAACTAATTCTATAACATTGTACCCTCTTAGCATACCAGGATGGCATTCAGATGTTACAAACCTTGTATAAGCTAGTGTATACATAAACAAATTATGCACTGAATAGTTCTGAATATAGTAAAAGCAATCAGCAATATTATAGGAATATACTCAAAAAAGGAATTTTATACAATTTGAACCAAAGATGTGTCAAACAATAATGGGCTTAGATTTTGCGTTGCATGCTGGAACCAATGTGTTGTTGACGCATGTTCTCTCATGGAAAATGTAATGCCGTTTCAATTCAGTTTGTTGCTGTAGCCCCATATAAACTCACAAAGTGACCCCAATGACGAAGGCCAACACGTCAGAGAGCATTCACTTGATCCCGAGGATACGAGTGAGAATGAAAAGCAGATGGGGAGCGGGGCAGTTTCACTACAGCGAATGGATTAATAAAAGGGGTTAACAATCCCTCTTGAACATTTTTATTTAGGTGTCGTGGAAATGGCCCTCCTTGACTGGATTTTGCTGTTGTATCTGCGCTCCGCCTGTCTACCTTGGTGCTCCTCTCTTTCACTCTCCCTAATGGCCTTCTGCACGGACAGCTATACTCTCCCACAGAAACGTTGCATCTACCACGTCGACTTGTAAGAGCTTTAAACTCTGCCTAAAATTATCTTGAATTTTGTTTTTATTTGGGCAGAATCAAATGTGTTTTAGTTACAGTAAACGCACTGTAGAACAAGTAGTAAAGTAGGGCAAGGGTCACCCAACCAGCAGCCTCGAAATTAGGTCAACAATGACAAAAGACTTAGGAGGGGTTCTGCAAAACGTCAGTCTATAGGTTGCTTCGTTAGCACTGCAAATGCAACATGATATTTAGGTTGAATATTATGTTTGCACACAGTATATCCTGTACATGTATATGCATGCATGAGAGGGAGAGAGGGATTACTTCCAAACGAGGACACCTGGAAGTCTTTTACTTGATGTTTGTTAGCTTATCAGTGTCTATTTAGTCCTCCTGTTGGGCCAGATTTCCAACTTGTCAATCTGTGCCTTCCCTGCAGTGGGTGTGGCTTGTGAAATGGTCTCAAGCCTCTTCTCATTGGTCTCACGCTGGCAGGAGGGGGTGTGTCTCTGCCGTGGCAGCGGCTTACGTGGTGCAGTGCAGAAGGCCTTTTTGTAAACTCCCTTTCCTTTTTTTTTTTACTTGAAATTTGGACGACACATTGGGATGGGAGAATGGAAGCTACTCCACACATTTATGCACAACTTACATGGCATACATTGTGTGCATGGGTTTGAGAGTAACTTTTCCGACCGCGGCGCATAGTGGGTGCATGTTTAGAATTTCACCAGAGGATCTAGTTTGTCAACTGCAGGAACACTTCCAAGTTATTGCGGTGGAAACCTATAATTAGCCCCAAGTTTAATACAAGCGTAAACTTGCATAAGCACATGGCAATTTGCACCAATAGACCAAAATACATATTGTACTATCTAAGGATGGATCAGTGTATCCTAAGCTAACAAATATATTAAAAGGAAAACTGGATTGTTAAACATCTCTTAAGAGGATCTAATATTGTTTACATTGCAGGCTGTCACAAGCACAAGATTTTTGGATAAATTGTCCTTTATATAAAATCAATGCAGCACTAATTCACGAGTGTTTAAACTGCAGATACTAATAGTTTTGTTGGATTTCAGACCCATTAATATCCCCATAAATGTCCCTAAAGTCAACATATTCTAATGCAGTTCTCCAAAGATGTCCATAGGCACAAACTGGCAACAGCAACTGTAGTACAACACCAGAAATGGGTCAAATAACGCCATCATTTGCTAGAGCGTTGTGACCTTTGTGTGCTTTACCTGGAAATATTGCTGCGCTTGAAGATTTTGAGGATTCCAACTAGTTCCTGAGCTTGCAAATTGTAGCCTAATGCACCAAAAAACTGACATGACACAAATTTGGTCAATTTCTCTTGGATGATAAGGTACTCGTTTAGACTACATTGGGCTCTCACTTCTGTCTTCCTCTCTCATGCAGCTTCACTTCCTATCCTTCCTATCACTCTGTCTCTCTCGGACATCACACATACTCTCCTGAACAGTGTGGATGTCATGCTCCCTCTCTTTCTGTCCCTATATAACCCTTCAGCTCTGCCTCTGTAATGGTCTCCTTCCCACCATCACGCTCTTCCTCTCAGCCCCTCCTACAGTTGATGAGCTCATCCCTGTGGTTGCCGTAGTCACCTAACAACACGTCTGAGAAGTCAGTGGAGGCACAGCTGGGGAAGGACCTGAACAGAAAACACAGGAACAAACAAAGCACGGCGTAGATCTTGATGATGTCATCACAGAGCCAGTCTGAGCACGAAGGGCCATGTTGACAACAACCTCCGTCCTCCAGCCCGCGATGACTCATTCCAGCGCTTTACCAGAAGAACGGACGGACGTTATATAAAGCTCGGCATCAGGTTTTAAAGTGTGGTGTGCAGGCGGGAAATGCTGGATTTTCGTGATGAATATGAACAACTAACACTTTTTGAAACCTAACATAGATGAACTGGCCCTATACTCTAGAAATAACAGCGCCTTAACATGGGATAAAGCGCTTTGAGCTCAAAACTATCATAACATATAGGATTGATACATATTTTCTCATATGCAGTATTGGTCAGGAAAAACCTTAACATGTAGTGAGGTTAAAAGAAGAAACCTGGGTATTATGATTTGCTGTAATACTCCAAAGCCAGGATTTTAGAAACCATCACATTTATAACTCGTTTAAAACGCAAAATATCCCAACAGTAGCAAATTATCTCTGTTCGATTGTCCCCATAAAAGTGAACAGCAGGTTCATGCAGTTAGGATGATTTTAAACATTTATTTTGAGAGTAGGCATCATTGTGAAATGTACTGATGGCTGCTATCTGGTAAAGCTGAAGTTGGGCCTGCAACCAATCATTATTTTCATTGGCAATTAATCTACCGGGAATTTTCTGGCAAATTGTTCAGTGTATAAATGGCAAATAATGTTGAGAAAATGTCATTACGTAACATTAGCTCAGCAGTTAAAAAGGAGAGACAGAGCTGTCAACAGAAACCATTTAGATGATATCTGATTCCTTCAGCTTTAAATCGTTATATAAGATTAACATCAGCGTGTCATCATTACCATTAGTGGAGAACTACATCACTTTTTTTAATACGGGGACATCCTTCAAATGTAATTTAGCTACCAACACAAATCTATATCAAAATATGTACAACGTATTTTCACAGCTTTACTTTGCCGTCAGATATTGGTTTCCAACAACCAACTAAAACCACCATTTACTCTCTTCAAAGCCACAAGACTCCTTTGACAAAACAGTCCGTTGACCTCGCAGGAGAAGGAAACACGTTTTTCCAGAGGGCCTACATCTATTGTAGGTTCACTGACGATGGATAATTACTAGGGATGCACGATATTGGTTTTTTGAAACCGATACCGATAACTTCCTGCTTCTCAAGACCGATACCGATAATAATATAATATATATATATTAAATGTACCTGTAGTTTTTGCACACCTGGTGGTAAAAAAAAAGACTAGGAGTGAGCAAATGACATGAGCATTACTACTATGAACAAAACAAAGCCAAGAACAGTTTTGACTCTTCAAAGTGACCATATTTATTTTCCCAAAAAAAGTTCTTGCCTTTTTCAAAAGCCTCGTCGATAGGTAATGGCGATGTTTCAGGTGACTAATCAGGTTGGAAGTATTATAGCTCGTGGCCTTTTTCCCTCCTCGTGGAACTTCTGAATGGGAGTAGATTTATTTTTGATGCCAATACTTCAAATAAAAATAGCTCTCAAATTCCTTACTGTAAAAATGAGTGTAGGCTGTTTACTTCTCCTCACTGAAATGCTCTCACTTTACTGTTTACCCAGTGAAGTGATGATGGAACTAGAGATGTCCCGATCCAATCACGTGATCGGGGATCGGAGCCGATCACGTGATTTTCAAAAGATCGGAAGAAAAAAAATCAGGGATCGGGATTTAAAAAAAAAAATATAATATATATTTGTAATTATTTTTATTTCATGTTACAACACAAAAATGACCACGTTGATGTCTTAAAGTCATCCTGAGGCCTTAGTTTTGGTTAAAAATTACACAACATCATGTATGTGTTGCTTCTTTTGGGCTTGTTTTCATAGACCTGGTTGCTTATTTCTCTCAAAGAGTGGGCGCAGTGTCTAATAGTAGCAGTAAGCTAACGAGAGGCTACGTTCAGCTGGTGACTCGGGAGTCGGGACAGAGAAAATGTCAGCAGTTTGGAAGTATTATAAAATGTAAAGCGAAGGCAGTGTAACAGCCAGATGCAATGTTTGCAAGGCAGAGGTTCCGCGTGGTGGAAAGAACAGAGCTACGTTCAACACGACCAATCTAACACGCCACCTGAGAAACAAACACCAACAACAACACAACGAGTACACAGCGGCCACTCAGGTATCGGCACTGAAACAACCGACACTTTCAAAAGGAAAGAGAAACTGCCCCAGAACAGTGAAAAGGCCAAAAAACAGCCAAGATAGCTGAATTCATCGCATTGGATGACCAGCCGTTATCTGTTACCTTTTTTTTCTCTTAATGCATTGCATAAAGATCGAAAAAAATCGGTATCGGCAGATTGTCAAAATCAAATGATCGGAATCGGATCGGGAGCAAAAAAAGGTGATCGGGACATCCCTAGATGGAACAGTCACTGATTTTAGAAACAAGGTAGGATGGCGACATCTGTGCATTTCTCTAATCCCCTTGTGCAATACTGAGAATAACAATGTCCCCAAAACATTTAAACAGACTTAATCTTGCATCTGTCAAACTGTAAAAAACATTGAGTAATGTCCTATATGCCTAACAGTGAACCAAGGGAATATTACATTTTGACCACTTCTTGGTAACATTCAAGTATTTCGGGTCACGAGAAACAAACAGTTTGAATTTATTTGGTTGGTTTATTGCGTGTCTTTTTTTCAAATAACCTATTTTTTCCATGCAATAAATGTCTACATCATTTGCCAAGCAACTGTGTGTGATTTTGAAATGTGACGGTTTGCTTTTATCAACAGAAACGCTTTGATTGTTCAGCACCAATGAGTCAGTTGTCGTTATAAATTATATAACATTATCCATGATTTGGCAGATCACATGCGAAAAGAACAAACATGAGCCACATTTCAACTGAAATGGAAAGAGCAGGAGTGCGTGCCTTAGCGAGCAAAGCCAAGTCTATACCCAGAGGAATTGTTGGTAACGGGTTTGACAGGAGGGTTAACATCGCTGTGATCAAAATCACTTCCATCTTTAACGGATTGGGCTCCGTTGGGCTGCTGATCAAGGTATGTTTAGAAGTAAAACATAGCAGGTCATCCCAGTATAATGGGGATGTCGTTAAATAATATTTCTTAAGGCACCCAGAAGAAAGTGAATACAGACTAGGTGACAGCTTTACAAAGAAAAAAAGCTATCTGCAACATACACTAAATACTTTTCGAACAATTGGCCCACACGGAGTGTGAAGACCTATGACTGTACTGGTGAACATGTGCAATAAATTACAGCAAATGAACAATCTGGCAATATGCAAGACATGAAATGATACTTTAAACTCAACATACATGCTGTTATAGGATCTCTGTTTGTAGAATAATCAAAGTAAAGTGTTCTTTTTCCTTGAATAACCTTACCTCATTGATGTCATCTCCACTAATTTTTAGGGATACACCCATTTGCTCTTCACATACCTTAAATGTAGGGCTAATATATTACCAGTACATTTTTTTAATTGATATATCTCACTGCACGGAACTCATTGGAATAATGTTCCTGTAAGGTAACCTGAGGACACGGATTGCTGCGTTACCGCAAACTGTGTCCTGAATGACTGACTGGAAGAATATAATTAATTAAGGATATCAACAATCATTTTAGAATAACATTGACACATAAACTGTGTGTTATGTGGATTGGTCAAGTCCTGGTGAAAACCCAATCCATTAATCTAGACTGTGTAAGCACCAGTACCAATCAAATGTATAAGACAATAGTATTGTGCAGTGTGCACTATACACAACATAGGTCTTGTGTTAATTCTCCATAACGCAATACGATACATTATTTAGGGCTTACATATAAGGCACTCCGGTCTGATGGGGACATGCAAGTACAACATCATGGATATATAACCGTGATTTAGAATTTTTTTATTGTATTATCCCAATAATAAATATAGGCTACACGATATATGCCTATCACTGTGTATGAAATGACTGTAAGATGACACATTGATGGAATAAGCTAGAAACAAGGAAGTACGAGCGGGAATGTCCCTGTGTGAACTATTTCACTGGGGTGGTTGACTGTTTATGGGTTTGGAATTATGGATATGTTTTATCCTGATCCTGACCTGTATGCATCATTCTTCTCATGCAGTGCAGGACAACATTAAGGTTTCAACACAGTGAAATAGAATAACCACTATCTCTTCAAAGCTCTTACAGGGTGCACTGAGGACACATTTACGTGTGAGACCCACTGCCTGCAGTCCGAGACGCTGGGTCCGAATAAGTTGATGTTCTGCATAAAAACAACCACGCCTGACTTTTTACAGCAGTTACAGGCCTGCTGCACAGACAGGATACACGTCCATGCTACAGCAGTGTGTCCGTCTGCCGTGGTCTCGGAGGGGAGGGGGCATCACCAGAGGTAACGTTCCGCCTACATCACAGAGTCGCACAAATCAAAGTCTATAAACAACGTCGGACTCCAAAAGTTGCTGTGAAACGTCAGTGGCGCTGAATGTGAGCAGGTACACCAGGGCGGTGCGCAGTTTACCGGCCGTTTCCCCCGGCCTGCCCGAAATGTGACAGTGGGGCGCAGAAAAACACTCTCCCCAAATGTTCCCCCTCTCGCCACCGACGTAACAACATGTCGGCAAAGGACGGCCATGTTTTGCTGGTTATGTCGACACGGGGAGGAGGAAAAGTAGACACGATGTTTCTCTTCTCTGCCTTCTCGCGCGGCGGCTACAACGTATCAAAGTGAAACTTAAACACGGGGGAGAAAACGTCCAATTAACAACTTGGCGGACACATTGTCTCAGCACGCAGGTGTAAACGACACAAGCAGGCAAAGTTCATGCGGCGAGACAAGTTACAGTATTTAGACAGAGGCGTGTGGGTGTTTGGGAGCCACGCAGGGGCAGCGCAAACCACGCGAGGGGCACAAAAACAACTACGTGCAGTGTTAACTTGAGGGACTTTTGAGGGTAAGGGGGGCGTAGGAAAACAGAGGAAGAGTTTATACATTTCTTACCTGCCCACCGTTTTGGCGCGATGCTCAGGTAGTGCGGTACAATCCCAAAGCGACTGCTATAGCGAGAAATAACCACAATCTGCTTTAAACTGTCTCACGGCTGTCCAATAACCGAGCAGACAACAGGCGACAGGAAAGAAAAAATTGGCGATCACAAGGAGGATCTACGCCAAAAGCCACATGATCGCCGACGTCAGAGTACGTATTTGCATGCCGTACCCGAGCGCCGGTGCCCGTCCACAGCGGGTCCATAGTGTTATTGCCGGGAAAAGTTCAGAAACAGGCGGAGGAAAGTAAAGCAACTCTCTGTCTAGAAGGCAGGAGGACAGCAGTGGCTTCTTAAAGCATGCATGCTGGTTTAAAAATGAATGAGCTGTGCCTTGTTGTCGTCAACTTGTCACTGTGCTGATGCCTGCCTGCCCCTTTGCTCGGAGCTAATTGAATATTAAAGTATCAGAGGGGGTGTGTCTTACAAGCCCCTCCCTCTCCCTTTTCACACCGCCCACCGTTTCTCTATATGTGCATGTGCAGTTGCTGCAGTGCTTTCCTCAGTGGAAGCTGGTCTGCAGTGGGGAAATTGCATGCTTCCCTGCCTTTCATCACACACAGAAAACACACTCACATCTGGATCCTCAAAGGTTAGTCTGAGGTCAGCTTGATACTCACAGTTTGCATTGCTGAGACAAAGTGCCCTGAGGTGACACTGACGGACTCAAACGCAACAGTGACCTCCACTGGATCCTCTCGAGAATTTCTCCTGACCTTGGTCCGTCACATTCTCTATGTAGCTGGAGCTTTATACAGTCTATGAGCTGGAGTCATGTAGAACATTTGTACTGCAGTGATGCCTCTATTCACCACTCTTTGTCGCATAAGAAGGAAACATATGAGATCACAATGCCAGTTTTAACAAAGTAAATCTGGACTTGAAAGGTATTTATTGTTTTGCTCAGGTACACTTCATGGGATAGCATTTGCTGACTTGGGCCTGATATTGCTGTCCTTGGTTTGCACAGTCTTTATTTAGCCCTTAGAAAATAAGCAGACGCATCAACACTGCTTTGCATAAACAGGTTTGAATAGAACAACTTAAAGGTACCAAATATATCACTCAGCTTCCGAGGTATTCTGGAGTTGCAGGGCACATCGTGTGAATTGTGTCATTTGGCCAAGCTCTTTGAATCAACCCCATCCAGCATCAAGACAAAAAACAATTGTTGGCACTGTAAAGCTTTTCAGTTTCTTTACATTCCCCTTTGTCTCCCTCCCACAAAGCCACACAGACAAGCAAGTTTAGTTAATTTGACCAAAAATAGACAAAAAGCACAATAATCAAAGTTAAAGATGAATTAGGCTGAAAGCATTGAATATTTATTTATCATTTTTTAACTTATTCATCTATTTATTTAATATTTGATGTCTCTTTTTTATTTATTTTTATTTCATTTTACAGTCTATACATATTCAAATACACACACATACAGTACCAGTCAAAAGTTTGGACACACCTTCTCATTCAATGGTTTTTGTAGATTAATACTGAAGACATCAAAACTATGAAAGAACACATATGGAATTATCTAGTAAACAAAAAAGTGTTAAAAAATCTAGAATATGATTTTTATTTTAGATTCTTCAAAGTAGCCCTCTTTTGCCTTGATGACAGCTTTGCACACTCTTGGCTTCTCTCAGTCAGCATCATGAGGTCATCACCTGGAATGGTTTTTAATTAACACGTGTGCCTTGTCAATTTGTGGGATTACTTGCCTTCTGAATGTGTTTGAGATCATCAGTTATGTTGTGCAGAGGTAGGGTTAGTGCACAGTGGATAGCTCTATTTGACTGCTGTTGTTATCCATATTATGGCAAAAACGCTCAACTCAATGAAGAGAAACGACCGTCCATCATCACTATAAGAAATGAAGGCCAGTTCTTCCGGAAAATGTCAAGAACTTTGAATGTATCCTCAAATGCAGTCGCAAAAAACATCGAATGCTATGATGAAACTGGCTCTCATGAGGACCCCCCCGGGAAAGGAAGAGCAAGAGTTAGCTCTGCTGCAGAGGATAAATACACACGAGTTACCAGCCTCAGAAACGATAGTTACGGCTGTAACTACGGTTCTATGAGTCCCGGATGACCGCCAGAGGCGGTGCTTTAGCACTGGATATGTCCATCGCGCGCATGCGCAGCTCGAGTACCAATAACAACAAAGTCACCTGTGACCCACGTGACACCGGCTATATCAGCCGGTATTGTCAGAGGATCTGTTCCCCGAATCTTCTCGCGAGCACACAAGAATTCTGAGTGACAGGGAACTCTGGCGGTCATCCGGGACTCATAGAACCGTAGTTACAGCCGTAACTATCGTTCTATTTCGTCCCTACTGACCGCCAGAGGCAGTGCTTTAGCACTGGATGACTTATACCAACAATATCATGAAGAATCCAAGCCCTTGCTCACCACTGGAAGCAGCGGAGCTCGGCAAAAGGACCACGCCCAAAGAATGGGGAGTGGCGACATTGACCTGATGACAACTGGAGAATGTGCCAGAAGACGCCCACGACGCCGCGGCGCAGATGGTCTCCAGGGGCACCCCTCTCAGGGCAGCCCAATATGTTGAGATGCTCCTTGTAGAGTGGCATCTCAGCCTGATGGCAGGGGGGGGCGGCCACTGGCCCCGTAAGCCTGTGAGATGGTATTGACAACCCAGTGGGGCAGCCACTGGTTAGAGGGCCTAACCTCCTTTAGTGCCGCCAGGGCAAACTCAAGAGTTGCTCCTCCTGCCGTATACAGGCAGTAGCCTTGATATATGCCCCTTTGGGCACCCCCAGGGCACAGCAACTTCGATGTGCCGTACTCCTGAATGTCAAAGCGTGCCAGCTGGGCAGGCTGATTGAAGTGGGTTTGTGGAAGGACCCCGGGCGGGAATGCCACATTTGCCCAAAGGGCAACGCCTGAGAGTCTCACCTCGGGCATGTATTGTTTATGGAGAGGACATGCAACTCCCCGACTCGCTTCCCTGAGGCTATGGCAAGCAGAAATGCTGCCTTCGTGGGCAGCCACCTAAGCCCCACCTGGGCCAGGGGCTCGAAGGGAGGAGATGATAGGGCATCCGGCAGCAAGGGCAGGTCCCGAGCCGGAGCCTTCGGGGTGCAAGGGGGACGCTGCCGTAAAGCCCCTCTCATAAAGAGGGACACCGACCTGTGGCACCCCGCCGTGGCGCCGTCGACCCGAACATGTCGGGCAGAATCGCAGCCACATAAATTCAGAGTGGAGTGAGAACGCCCACTATCTAGAAGGGACTGTTGTCTAAGCAACAATGTACATGCTGTCCCCAAGGAACACTCACATTCTTGCCCCCCAGTTGGGGTAGAAAGTGCGTGAGTGCAAGCTGCACGGCCCGAAGCTCTAGCATGTTGACCTGGCGCGCACTCTGCTGGGCAGACCGCTGACCCTGAACGGTCCTTCCCTGCCGCACTGCACCCACCCTGAGAGACATGCACCTATGGTGATGGTCTCCTGGCGGGATGGGATGGCGCCCATGGGCACGCCTACCAGAAGATAGGCCCTGCCCCTCCAGCGTGACGGAGAGTGGAGCAATGCTGCGACACCCTGACTTCACTGTGCCGTTGCCACTTGGCGTCCAAGTGAAGGCTGTTCAGCCACATCTGCATGGGGCGCAACGACAGCGGGCTTAAGGGCCCAGTGGCCGAGGCTGCAGTAGTCAGCATATAGAATGGCAGCACCTTCAGGAATCTGTTGATTCCTCTGAGGTCCAAGATCGGGCGAAATCCGCCGACTTTCTTGCTCACGAGAAAGTATGCCGAGTAGAATCCTCTGGCTAAGCACAAGGTCTTACTGGGTTGATTGCGTCCTTGGACAAAGGACGGACAACTCTTGGCCCAGAGATAGGGCCCCTGCCGGATCGCTGACGACTGTCAATTAGACCCAGCCGAAGGCTAGGGGCCGGAGCTGCGGTCCGTACCCCTGGGTTAAGGTGAAAACCACCCAAGGGACGGAAGTACAGACTGCCCAGAAACTGAGCTGCTGCTGGGAAAGCAGCCGCCGACCACCCCCGGGATTTCAGAGCCCAGCCCCCGGACCCTGGAGCCTCTTGGGGGGTTCTGGTAAGGCTCTGGGGCACGAGGCCGCCTGGAAGGCGGGCGACATGGGGCACGAAAGTCATTGGGAGGCGGTTGAGTGGGCCGCTAAGACCTCTGCAGACCACCCCTGTAATCCGGCGGCTGAGTGCGGCTGCTAGAGCGGCCCCTGGGCCTGCTGGGAGTGGGCACAGGTCTGCGAGGACCCGAGTGCTGCTGCCTGGTCTGCCCTGAAGGGCCAAGAGGCGACTTCATCATGCCCCTATCGGCAGCTAGCCGATCCACTTTAGAGGACAGCCTGTTTCTAGTCCTTCTATTGGGGGAGCACACATAGCCATCGCTCCCTCAAGTTGCCGGGAACGGCCGAATTGATCTGGAGGAGGACGTGACAAGGAGAGGTGTCTGTTGGCTGCTACCAGACGTTCCACCTCAGTGATTCTAGCCACTCTGAGCACCCAAGGCCTGCAGCTACAGCTCATGCAGGCGTTTACCGTGAGAACCTCCCTCACATGCTCGAATTCCGTCCCCACTGACCGCCAGAAGCGGCCGAGGCAGGAGGGGCAGCGGTCGTGGCCGTCCTCGGGCTCAAGAGAAGCCATACAGGCGCTACATGAATGAACCATTCTGTAGGTAGCCAGATGCAGCGTAGCCGGGAGTGGGTGCGGGAACACAGCCTTCACCAGCTACCTGCTTAATGGAAAGAGTAGAGCGTTGCTGCTACTCGCCGAACAGAAAGAGGGATGTAATTACACCCACGTTACCGGCAGTGGGAGCGGGAGCGAGAGCACTGCCTTCACCTGGCTGGATTAATAAACACGGCAGTTCAGCGTCTACCAGGAGCGGGGGCGAGAACACTGCCGGCTGAGTTAGAGACGAATGCCAGATGCAGCATAACCGGGAGCAGGTGCGGGAACACAGCCTTCACCAGCTTAACAGAAAGAGTAGAGCCGCGCCGCTACTCGCCCAACAGAAATAGGGATGTAATTACACCCACGTTACCGGCAGAGGGAGCGGGAGCGAGATCACTGCCTTCACCTAGCTGGATTAGTAAATAAGGCAGTTTACCAAGAGCGGGGGCGAGAACACTGCCTTCACTGGCTGAGCTAGAGGCGAGTGCCAGATGCAGCGTAACCGGGAGCGGGTGCGGGAACACAGCCTTCACCAGCTACCTGCTTAATAGAAAAAAAAACAGGCAGTTTAGCGTCTACCAGGAGCGGGGGCGAGAACACTGCCTTCACTGGTTAAATTAAAGACGAATGCCAGATGCAGCGTAACCGGGAGCGGGTGCGGGAACACAGCCTTCACCAGCTACCTGCTTAACGGAATAAACAAGGCAGTTTAGTGTCTACCAGGAGCGGGGGCGAGAACACTGCCTTCACTGGTTAAATTAAAGACGAATGCCAGATGCAGCGTAACCGGGAGCGGGTGCGGGAACACAGCCTTCACCAGCTACCTGCTTAACGGAGAAACAAGGCAGTTCCGCGTCTACCAGGAGCGGGGGCGAGAACACTGCCTTCACTGGTCGAGTTAGAGACGAATGCCAGATGCAGCGTAACCGGGAGCGGGTGCGGGAACACAGCCTTCACCAGCTACCTGCTTAACAGAAAAACAAGGCAGTTTGGCGTCTACCAGGAGCGGGGGCGAGAACTGCCTTCACTGGTTGAGTTAGAGACGAATGCCAGATGCAGCGTAATCGGGAGCGGGTGCGGGAACACAGCCTTCACCGGCTACCTGCTTAACGGAAAAACGAGGCCGTTTGGCGTCTACCAGGAGTGGGGGCGAGAACTGCCTTCACTGGTTAAGTTAGAGACGAACGCCAGATGCAGCGTAACCGGGAGCGGGTGCGGGAACACAGCCTTCACCAGCTACCTGCTGAACGGGAAGAGTAGAGCGGTGCTACTACTCGCCGAACAGAAAAAGGGATGTAGCTACATCCGCATTACAGGTAGAGGGAGCGGGAGCGAGAGCACTGCCTTCACCTAGCTGGGTAAAATAAAGAAGCTTAACAGTATACGCAAGACGTTAGCCGAGCGGCTGCTGCTAACGATCAAGCGAGATCAAGTCAAATAACACACATGTTTAAGACCATATAACTAGCTTCTAAAGAAGAGAATAGCACAGAGCCGTAGTTACAGCAGTAACCATGGCCAGGGCTCACACGGCATCTAACCGTAGTTACAGTAGTAACTATGGCCAGTACTTACACGGCATAGAGCCGTAGTTACGGTATTGCCTATGGCCAGTACGTGCACGGCTTGGAACCGTAGTTACAGTAGTAACTATGGCCAGTACTTACGGCTTAACCCCGTAGTTACAGTATTAACTGTCTATGGCCAGTACTTACACAGCTTGGAACCGTAGTTACAGTAGTAATTATGGCCAGTACTTACGGCTTAGAACCTTAGTTACAATAGTAACTGTGGCCGGTGCCTAAAAGTGTCAGCCAACGGCTGCCCACTAGACAATATAATATTGGGAGGATGAAATCCTCCTTAATGGCCATACATGCAGAGCACACAGCACACACAGTGAAGATTGTCCTCTGCATATCGTCCTAGTGCTAGGAGTCTAGTACTAGGAGCAGTAAATACAACGATATAGCGCTACTGCAACCATACCATGCGTTTACCGGGAGCGGGAGCGAGAGCACTGCCCTCACCGGCTGAGTTAAATAATTAAGCTTAACCGTACATGCAAGGTGTTAGCCAAGCGGCTGCTGCTAACAATCAAGCAACCAAGTCAGAACACAATGTTAAGACCAGATAATTAAGCTTCTAAGAAAGAGAACAGCCCGCATAGAACCGTGCCTGGTTACAGTAGTAACCACACATGCCGAGCACACAGCACCCACCGTGAAGATGTTCTCTGCATATCATCCTAGTGCTAGGAGTCTAGTACTAGGAGCAGTAATACAACGATCTAGCGCTACTGCAATCAAACCCTATGCTACAGGGAGCGGGAGCACTGCCCTGAGTTAATAGTTAAGCTCAACAGCAAGGTGTTAGCCAAGCGGCTGCTGCTAACAATCAAGCGACCAAGTAAGAACACAAATGTTAAGACCAGATAATAGCTTCTAAGAAATAGAAAGTACTTACCTTACTTTCTGCATCTAAACGAAAAACGGGTTTAAAGTATGACCCTCTGGGCTTCCATACTAAATTGAATGAGGGACGCAGCCAAAGCTGGGACTCAAATGCTAATGGTAGCTCGGGCACAACGCCACAAGCAGAACTTTCAAAAGAGCATAAGGGCAACTTTATGGGAGAGGAAGCGGGAACACTGTCGTCACCAGAAAGTCTAAGCCACAAACAATAAGACGGTAATCAGGACAACTTGGCTGGGAGCGGGTGCGGAAACACAGCCATCACCAGCAACAAGCTGACACAAACCTGTCTGTCGAGGCTCTGCACAGCGCACAGCCGGCCGCAGCTCCTGGAGGACGCGTTTAACGACCCGTAGCTCCGACTGTCAGTCGCGAAGCTGTACGCGGCCAGCTGTTTGCAGAGAAATTCCTCAGATCAAACGTTCAAACCTGAATGCTGTAGGCTACAAAAACGTAGCCACGGTACCCTCGCGCAGCGAGAAGATGAAAGGGAACAGATGCTCTGACAATACCGGCTGATATAGCCGGTGTCACGTGGGTCACAGGTGACTTTGTTGTTATTGGTACTCGAGCTGCGCATGCGCGCGATGGACATATCCAGTGCAACCTGATCTCACCAGAATGCGTGACTCCACCACGACTCCTTAACACCACAATGCGTGGTGGAGTCACGAACTTTGTTACATTTGCGTGTCGGCACCACGCAAACAACCCCAATGTAAAGTGAATGAGGCTCCTTTGTCGTGGTGCACACACGCATTTCTACAACGTCCCGCAGTGAGCTTTTATTCTATACAACGTTTTTAAATCTACTTTATAGCTTGTAGTAACTCACGGGAGGCTTCTTTTATTTTATTTGTATTCATAATTATTTTTATTTTTCGTCAGAATGTAAAAATACATTAGTTACGAATTTGTGTTCTCAAAAAACAGTGCATTGTGTGTAATGCAACTGTTAATTTTATTAAATTAGTTTGTTTTTAAGGAAGGCCAGAGCTTCAGCTGTGTCAAATAGATTGTTCCCTTTAGTTAACGTTATTTAAAAGATAATGATCATGTCTTGTATTACGAGCGTCCATTCCCATTGGATAACAGAGAATTTTACACCCGGAAGTAAGTAGCCTATTCTCCTTACTGTCGATTGATTTTACAGTGATATCTGCACTACTCATCGACTAAAAAACACCAAATTGTCCTTTACACAACATTGATTGGTTTGAATTGTGTACAATGCTTTTGTATTTTCCCCCTTCGATTCGGAGAAAAAAATATTTTTTCTGAGTTTTTGGACGGCGGAAGACACTACACTACCCAGAATCCTCAGCTATCGTTTGGGACTACACCATGAACCCCGTGATCAGCCCTGAAGCTCTTTGATTGGTTGACCTCCAACTGCATTCCATATGAAAAAAACCTTTCGTAAAAGAGAAAATCATACTTTATTCAGCAGTGCTTGCTTTACTCTTTGATAGTCATCACATGAATGCATTGTAATAAATGGTTTGGCTGCATTAAATATTACACATCTGTCTTAGTTCTTTATTTATCTACAGAGATCGGGCATCAGAATAGACCAGAAACTATTCTTTTACCGTTCTGTTTTAATTTCACAATAAAGTTAGTAGTAATATTTTGTTTTGATATTATTGTTTTTTTATTAACTACTAGATGACTGGGTCATGTTAATACCATCTTTTTTTGGTTGCTATGGGTTTTTCCCATCGCTTTTGTGTTACAAATATCAAAACAATAACAAAATAATATTCGTCGTAAACTAAACCGGAAACAGCAGTATATTTTATTTTGTTAACACTGTAAACTTGAGAGCCTTTTAACCCAAACCACCTACTGGTTAAAGCACGTTATTACACGTTTAGAGTAATTGCAATGCAGGAAGATTGTGTTTTAATGACTGTTTAAAATGCCTTTTTCTTAATGTCTTTCATTTTGTAACGCACTTTTGAATGTGTTATATTTTATGAAAACATTCAAATATTAATAGTACATATAAAATAGTGGGAAAGTAGAAGGTCAATGATATAAATATAGAATAGAAAATATCAAGAAGATACTCAAATGATATCTAGAGTAAAACAGTTTCGTGCCTGATAGGAGGATGTGCTAACTAATAAGGCTTTATTTAAAGACATGTGCAGAATACAACAGTGTAATGGTGGAAGTATACACACATTGATAGATGTCTTGTATGCACTGTTGATGAACCTGTGACCCAAGTTTTTCATTCATTGCATAACTACACTGTTGTGTATATGATAAATAAACCTTAGAAAATCTTGAAAGGGATGTGCAAAATAGCAATTATATACAGTCTTTAATGAACTATTAGAGAATAACGAGTAATGAATATGCTTTAAACGGATCTGCAGATAAATATTTAGTCTTCTCAAGCACCAACTATCAAATATCTCTCCTGATTGTTGGCACTTGACAATCACCTTCACTGAATTTCATTCAGGTGTAACTAAAGTCTGATTTAAGGGTTGTTTATATTTCACATCATTAATCCAAATCTGTAAAGTAACTAAAATAAATGTAGTGGAGTAAAAATACCAGGTTAACCTTAAAGAAAGCCCTCAGGATTATAAAAGACCCCATCACCCCAGCCACAAACTGTTCTGTCTGCTGCCGTCTGGCAGGCGGTACCGCAGCATCCGGACTAAAACCACCAGACACAGAGACAGCTTCATCCCACAGGCTATACGATTATTAAACACCTGAACTTAGAAACAACATCCATAACATTGGATAGCACTGTTGGAGGAGCCTGTGACCTAAGGGGGGGAAGGGTAGGACACGTTCGATTCCTGTTTTGAATAGTGTGCCGTCGATGGGTTTCATTCCATTTCAAAGTCCTTTTGGACGCTCTGTGTAAACTTCGCGCATCCAATCACAGAGGTTGAGGACTGATCACGGGGTTTGTCAAGCTAAGCACATGGTGTAGTCCCAAACGATAGATGAGGATTATGGGTAGTGTAGTGTCTTTGGCCATCCTAAAACTCCGAAAAAATATTTGTTTCTCCGAATCGAAGGGGGAAAATACAAAAGCATTGCACACAATTCAAACCAATCAATGTTGTGTAATTAACAAGGACAATTTGGTGTTTTTTAGTCGATGAGTAGTGCAGATATCACTGTAAAATCAATCGACAGTAAGGAGAATAGGCTACTTACTTCCGGGTGTAAAATTCTCCGTTATCCAATGGGAATGGACGCTCGTAATACAATACAGAGGACATGATCATTATCTTTTAAATAACGTTAACTAAAGGGAACAATCTATTGGACACAGCTGAAGCTCTGGCCTTCCTTAAAAACTAACTAATTTAATAAAAATCAAAGTTGCATTACACACAATGCACTGTTTTTTGAGAACACAAATTCGTAACTAATGTAATTTTTACATTCTGACGAAAAATAAAATAATTATGAATACAAATAAAATAAAAGAAGCCTCCCGTGAGTTACTACAAGCTATAAAGTAGATTTAAAAACCGTTTTATAGAATAAAAGCTCACTGCGGGACGTTGTAGAAATGCGCGTGTGCACCACGACAAAGGAGCCTCATTCACTTTACATTGGGGTTGTTTGCGTGGTGCAGACACGCAAATGTAACAAAGTTCGTGACTCCACCACGCATTGTGGTGTTAAGGAGTCGTGGTGGAGTCACGCATTCTGGTCAGATCAGGTTGATCCAGTGCTAAAGCACCGCCTCTGGCGGTCAGTAGGGACGAAATAGAACCGCAAGTTAAAGCATCTCAGATTAGAGCCCACATCAACTATCACAGGGCTCAAGTAGCAGACACATCTCAGCATCCACTGTTCAGAGGAGACTGCGTGAATCAGGCCTTCATGGTCCAATTGCTGCAAAGATCCACTACTGAGGATGAATAACAACAAGAAGATAATTGTTTGGGCCAATAAACACAAGGAAGGGACCTTAGACAGTGTGACGAAGGTAACTTCGTCACTATGGACTGACGGCTTCAGGCCGGGTAATATGGCACTTTATTAGTGTGATTGCACAGTATATGTTGTCTGTGGCTGATGATTGTGTGCACCTGGTGTCCTGTGTTGTCTCCTCCCCCCTCACCTGTGTCTTGTTGTGATGATTGGAGTGTGGGTATTTAGGCTCTGTTTACCTGTCTGTTGAGAGGGCTGTGTGTGTGTGTGTGTGTGTGAGATCCTTGTGGCTGCAGGATGGGTGAAAGGAGAACAGCAGGATTGAGGCTGTGAACCTTGTGCCCATGTTTTTAATAAATGCCCACGTCGGGTTATATTGTTGGATGTTCTGCCTCCGCCTCCTTGCTTGGTCTGGGCCGCTCAACGGTCAGCTTCACATTTGGTGTCAGAAGTGGGATTCGACCAAGTAAGGAGGTGAACATTACGAGAGGGAAGAAGAGGGACCAAAGAGACCGGGGCCGCTCAACGGTCAGCTTCACAGACAGTGAAAACTGTACTTTGGTCTGATAAGTCCAAATGAGAGATTTTTGTTTCCAACCTCTGTGTCTTTGTGAGACACAGAGAAGGTGAGTGGATGGTTTCTGCATGTGTGGTTCCCACCGTGAAGCATGGAGGAGGAAGTGTCATGGTGCGGGGCGGCTTTGCTGGTGACACTGTTGTTGATTTATTCAGAATTCAAGACACACTTACCCAGCATGGCTACCACAGCATTCTGCAGTAGCCAGCAAAATACAAATCATATTCTGTACTTTTTAACACTTTTTTGTTTACTAGTTAATTCCATATGTGTTATTTTATACTTTTGATGTCTTCAGTATACATTTACAATGTAGCAAAAATTAAAATAAATAAAAAACTTCGAATGAGAATGTGTCTCCAAACGTTTGACTGGTAGTGTATGGTATAATACAGAGTCTGCACAGATTGTCAGAATATCACCTAAGCCTTAACATAATAAAGATAATTGAGATTGCACACATGCAAAAGGTAAGGCAGATTTCATTTATACATGTGTTCCCTACCATCAGTACGTGAAAATAATATTTAAGTGTTTTTTGTGCAAGAGCAACATCTTGTCTTTATATAATATCAGTCATGACTTATTTAGTGGCTTGTTCCGTTTCTGATTAATCCAATGTAATGAAACTGTCCCTGATGCCATAAGTCAAACTGTGTTGTTGATATTCTGCCTGAGTTTAATGATCTGCTCTCAGACCTGAACATTGAGACAAATTCCCACGGCTAGATGAAAACAAGCATAAATGGAAGGCTGATAAAGTGCCTGTCTCTAACAATACCACAGAGGGGAACTGCTGCATTGGAGCACAGTAAAGATCAAGAGCAGTTTATTTCTCCAGCCTCATGAAAGGCTGCTTTACCTCAAGATGGTTTTACACATCCAGTATTGAGCTCTGGAAAGACAAAGATATGAAAGAATAAAGAAATTCGGCCCCCTTTCACATTGGCTTTATTGTTAATCCTAACACTTTAAAGGAAGAAAGTGCATCTGCTTTAGTCAAAAAGACATGTATTGATTGGAGTTACGATGTCTACGTTTCTTCCTTTTTTCTTTTACAGCACTCTAAAGTATGTATTGATGCAGACGACCCTTCATATTCTTTAAGGCAATGTGAAATGACATGGCATTTGGTGAACTTCCAAGGTTTAAATAGGCTAAACAGGTTAAGATATGAGCAAAAAGTCAACGATACAAGCTTATTAAAATAACATAGGAGAGAAGTGAGCTATGACTCCCAATGTGCAGTTTGCCAACATCACTGAGCTGTTTTGTGCACAACGTTTACAGTCAGGCAAAGCTTGTGATTCGAACTTTATGCTTTGTGGAGGCCAGATTATAAATTCAGCACCATAATCAATAGATAATGGGTCAATTTGGGGGACAAAGATGGGTCACCATAGAGAAAATAACGTGTATTGTTCGATTAAGCACCAACCATAACATTTCAATATAAAATCTGCAATATACTGTATGTATATAATATAGAATAATACATCTACAATGGTGACACCTCTTTCCCTAAAATAAAAATCACATCCTAACTAGAAGTTGATAAAAGTAGATCCATCACAGATAAAGGGAAGGAAGAAGGACATTTATTAAGGTGCTCTACATAAGGCTACATTAATTTGTGTTACTGTACTGTTTCCCTCAATCCCATTTCAACTCATATTGTCCCAGAGCAGCAAAAGCACACTTTAATCTTATGGTCAAGTCTGTATATCTGTATCAATGTGATAAAACAACAGGTCACTAGATGGTGCCACATGGCTGTACAACCACTCCCGTGTGAAATCCCTCAACTTCCCATCTGTGGCTGAACAGGTCTGGCTTTATGCCTGTCTTATGTATTCAGGATGGAAGTGCTACCAACTTTCAGTATAACTAATAATAAATGAACCGACTTATAATGGGTGCCACTGAGGTTTTCATATAATTGACAGAATATCTTTACGAAACAATGTTTTAAGCATTTTGTTTGCTTTGGTGGAAGAAATAGCACTTTCTTTACTCACTTCTTACTTTACATAATTATTACTGAAGGGACTGGAAATCTAACTTAGGGTACAAGGCCTGGAAGTGAGGAGGGGAGGCGCGAGAGACAGAGATGAGGGGAGGTACATTGAATTGAAGAAAATATATTAAAGTACATTTATTAGAAATTGAAATAAATTAATTAGAGGAGAATGTGATAGTTCATTGGGAGTTCAGGAAGTTGAGTTGGCTCATGATGGATGACGTGCATATGAACACACAGGGACTACCAGACTTGGCCATCTCCCCTCCATTTATCTGTCCACAGGGTGACATCAGAGTAGGGTGTTCCCTCAGTTTTATATATTGATTTGTGTTTTTCCTTAATGTCATTTGTATAGACACTGCTGACAAACTTAGCTAAACCCCTCCTGTGAACCGTGAACGTTTTGAAACGGTAACTCGGAAAAAGTGTTCTGTGACGATTCAGCTATCTCAACATGGAGCACTACTACAAGTAATATTTAGTATACAAAGAATGTTGATGGTCCCGTTCCCAAAGCCGAACTTCAAGAGCAATACGAAATGCATTGAAAGATGTGGTTTTACATTAGGTGCAAACTTTAGCATACCTGGCTACTAGCTCACTACCTATCGTTAAATACATGCCAATGGCTGGTTTTGTGAAACACATAAGTGGATTTGTGCCGTGCTTTTTATTGAATACTAGTTCAATAGAGATACAGTATGTCTTCCAGACTCTTCAGTTGTACTCATCTGTTATTATAAACTCTTTGTAGCCATACCGACAAAAAGTAATGCACTGTAATTCGTCTTGATCCCACTGAATACATTTGTATGTAATCCACAAAATTGTGAAATAGGAAAGAATGTCAAAGTCTGCATGAGTAGGAGGTCATGATGATGGTCCAAATACTGCAGACTTTCACCCAGGAGGCCGCTGTTCTGGTCCAGTGTGAGACAAGTAGCCAATGTTGAAAATGTGTCGAAAAATGTATGTACTAAAAGCAATGCCACTGCCGTAGTTATTTTCAACCCATACAATGATCTTTTCCAAAACTAGCTGAGTTGTTTTGTGTAGAGATGCAAGTTTATTTTGAAAAGACTGTTTGCTTGTAATTTATATTTATACTACAATTGTAGGAGAGCACATGAAAAAATAGGAATAACTCATCATAAGATATCAAAAACCATTAAGATGATAACCATAAACAATTTTGACCATTTATTTTTTACTCGGATCTTAAGTGTCTTTATTGTATCGTTACTGTGAATCTTATGTGTGTGTGTTTGTCTGCAGGTTTTGTATCTACTTCCCCTGTGACTAGCTTTGGCTCATTCACACAGTTTACAGTTGGAATATAGTCAAGAACTGTTTAGTAATGATACATTCACAGACAGTGGGGGTTTATAAATCTTCTTATCACCCCGACAACCGCAATCGGACTTCCCTTCCCACGTTCAGGTTCAACCATGACTGTTGATACATTAATGATACAGCAAATGAAGAGGAGGGGAAGAGGATGTGGGGGAAACTTTTGGAATGGAAAGGAGCAAAACGATGAGAGAATATATAAGTGCTATTTATCAACCTAGACTTGGTGTGAGTTGCCGAGTGTTGGGGATATCAGCCTTCAAAGGTTTGCCTTCTCCCCATTATAATGGCACTAGATGGCACATGGCTGGTTGTGCTCAAAGCGCAACATACACTTCAAAAACTCAAAAGCAATGTCTCTCTTCAGAATTCAGAAATCATGACCCAATAACTCTAGATAATCTTCGGACCTTGTTATGAGTATTTTCATAAAGGTACAGCGGAGGTGGAAGCCATCAATGTTTACATGTTGCACTGTCATGCATCTCTAGACTATGATTTGAGCACCGCAAGCCAACTGCAATCTGCTGTAGTTCCAATGCTTGAGTCACATCACACCAAAACAATCTACCACATTTATTTCATTTAGTCGCTGTACATTTCATAATAGAACAAGGAGAAGGAATAGATAAGGAGACCATCGTAATGGCAATTTACATTACCCAATGTCCTCTTTGCCAATTCCATTAACAATCAGGAAAGTGGTGAAAGTGATCTTATGCAGACACAAACAGATTGTTATGATTCTGTTTAGTTTTGTTTTTGTTGTGTGCTTTTGTTTGCTTTTTCCTGTCTCACCCATAGACTGTATATATAGGGGTCTCACCCCTCCCTGCTCTGTTTTCCTCTGCAGGGCTGGTGTGTGACAGGGAGTTGGCTGGCTCCTCCCAGGAGCAGACGAGGCACACCTGTTTCCACTCACCTCTTCACCTGTAGATATAAAAGCCCGGTCCTCATGCCACTTCCCTGCCAGATAATTCCTCTGTGTTTCGACCCTCCGGTGTGTCTCGCTGCTCTCCTCGTCTTTTGGATTCTTTGTTTGGATTTTTGCCAGCCAACTTCCTGACTCCACTGCCGTCTTTTTTCTGTTTTCTGCTTGAATAAAGCTTTTTGTTTTTTACCATCTCTCTCCAGTCTTTTGCTTTGGGGTCCAAGATTCTATAGGCCTTAACAGAATTATCTGGCCAAAGCATGGACCCCGCAGAGACTGAGAAATTGAAGCAAGCTATTTCGACACAGGGAGCTCGTGTGGGGCAGCACGAACAAGCTCTACAAGGTATCATGGAATCACCTCCACAACCTTACTGCCGGTTTCACTCAACTCAGCGGCCGCTTGGACCGGTCTTTCACCCAGCTCAACACTCTGACGGCTCCAGCTCCTGCGCCACCGCCTCCAGCTCCTGAGATTCTAGTCATTCATCCCGGCCAACCCCGTGAACCATTCATCCCCACCCCTGTGAGGTATTCAGGTGATTCAGGGACATGCAGTCAGTTTCTTCACCAGTGCTCCCTAGTTTTTGATCAGCAGCCTTTAACTTACTCTTCTGACAGAACTAGGGTAGCTTTCGTTATGAGTTTGTTATCGGGTAAAGCAGCTGCATGGGCGGTGGCCATAGCCAAGAGTAACCCAGCTATCTATAACTCCTTTCCTGTGTTTGAGACCGAGATGTATCGAGTTTTTGACCACCTGCTTTAGGGTAAGGAGGCCGGTAATCGGCTCCTTTCTTTACGCCAGGGTTCTGAGTCAGAACTCAAGAATTTGTTTCCCCCTTCATGGTAGGCTTCTTGCCCGTGTAACTCACCGTACTGCCCCAGTGTCATTGTTACTCAGGTAATCATCACGAGACCATTTCCCTTTATCTCATTCCCTCACCCCTTTCTCCGCTGGTGTTAGGTCTCCCCTGGCTTAAACTCCACAACCCACACATAGACTGGGCCACCTTATCCATCGTCAATTGGAGTTTGTTCTGCCACTCACTGTTTACACTCTGCCATACCCACCACTGTTACTTCCAAACCTGTTCCCCCCCCCAGACCTGTTGACCTCACGTGAGTTCCCTCTGAGTATCATGACCTCCAGGAGGTTTTCAGCAAGGATCGTGCCCTGTCTCTACCACCTCATCGACCTTATGACTGTGGCATTGACTTGCTCCCCGGTGCTCCCTTGCCTTCGAGCAGACTTTATAATATCTCCAAGCCGGAGAGGGAGGCCATGGAGACTTATGGCGCATTTCCACTGCAGCGGGTAGCCCCGTTTAAGCGCCCTTAACCGTCCTCAAGCGGCCAGGACATTTTTTGGTGGCCTTTCCATATAGCCTAGCACCGGCTAGCGGGTACTTTTTCCCTCTTTTTCCGGCCCCATAAAATCGTGGTTCTATCAGGCCAGGCCAGGGCTGAACTAGTGACGTCAATACTCTCGACTGCTGATTGGTCAGAGAGAATCGTCACAAGATCGCGCGCGTCATCCCTAGCGTCATCATCCCTAGCGTCGCATATATATCTAGAAGCAAGCTTGCAGCATTTTTATAAACAGCATTTTGTAAACGGAGGAGCTACAAAAATGGCAACGTCGAAGAAAAGCACACCGTGGTCGACCGAGGAGGTGACGACGTTCCTTAATCTCATTGGGGATGATAAAATCCAGCGGGAGCTCGACGGAACAATGCGAAATGTGAAAGTGTTGCAGGATGTCTCTGCACAGATGTCCGAACGTGGATTTTCGAGGACTTTCCTGCAGTGTAGGAAAAACTCAAAAAGATGTAGAGTGAATATCGCATAATAAAGGACAACAATAACACGAGTGGTGCGGGTAGGAAACAATGGAAGTGGTTCGACTTGTTGGACCAGATTTACGGCCATAGACCGGCCAACGTTGGGAGGAGGGAGGCCTGGACTCTGCAACGGCTTTACTGGAGTCCCTGCAAGGTACGCTCACTTCTAACAAATAAGTGTATTTTATCCTTACATTAATGTTCGACAACCCATGCTTTTATGGAGCCCCGAAGAGCTACATAGCTAGCTAAGGCAGATAGCCTTAGCTAGAGCTATTGTTTGCTAACACCATATGTGCCATTGTTTACGTTCAGTTTTTCTTTTCTATAGTTGTTGTTGCTATTTAGTATTGTGCTGCAGTAGTTTGTGGAATTAACAAGTCATTTTGCTGTTCTAGATGATTACATTGGGACTCGTGAGGAGGAACATTCCCGAACAACGGTTGATGGCAGTTTCCGTCCACATCGTCATCGAATCCAGAACGGACCCCAGCCGAAGAATCGACACCAACTCAACCACCAACACAGAGTGCCATCACGACACCGCAGCGTGTGGTTCTAGGTAAGAAATAGAAATGGCAAAACGACTGGAATTGTGTTTTGTTTTTTTAAACCTTGGATCATCCATTGTCAGTAATTAAAATAAGCTATACCACTGTGTGGAAATGCTCTGTTACAAGTAAAGTCTTAGCTAGTAAGCAGCTAGTACAGAGGTGTGTGACATCCTATCATATACATATATTTATATTCATTATCAACAGGCTGGACATAATGTAATTCACTTTCACAATCATTGTAAACATCTAGGGCCAGAACTTTCTTTAGTTCACCTTACTGTTGTTCTGTTTATACATGTTATTCTTATATCCTTGTGTTACCTGTCCTGTGTTTTTTCCTTATTGCTAATTATTATCTTATTGTCACCCAGGCAAGAGGAAACGAGGAGGAGAGGATTGGGCCCAGCAGGAACGGCACCATGAACAGCACATGGCCCAGCAGGAACGGCACTTGGACTGGGCCAAAGTGTCTGCTGAGCGGAGATGGGAGTTGGATGCGGCCTTGAGAAGGGAGGAGGCCGTCTTGAGAAGGGAGGAGGCCGCTCAAGCAGAGACCTTCAACCTAGCCTTCCTGCGCACTCTTGGTGAGGTGCTAGGGGGACGTGGCCGCCTACGTGGCATCCGACGTGGCCCGTCTCCTCCGTGATACTTAAAATAACCTTAATAGTTATTGTACATATTATATATTTTTTATCTAGTTAATTTTTAAATGCAGCATTTGTAATTTCTTGTTTATTTATTTTTCTTTAAAATGTTCATTTTATATTTATTTTTACAATGCCATGTATAGTTATGCTGGCTGAAATACAGTTTTACATTTTTTATTTGTATTGTTTAATGGCATGCCTTTTTGATACAACTTTTTTTTTTGTATTTTTATACTGCCATCAATAAAGTACTTATTTTACTTATCTTATCTCTTGTTGATAATGAATGGCACCCAACAGAAAAAAAATCAGATTCACATAATCTTGATTTAGAGAAGATATAAACATACATGAATTTATAAAGCAATAACAAACACCATCAGTTAGGAAAAAGCCCCTTACTTTTAAGAGATTTAAAGCAAGAAATTGAGTTTGCTAGCTTGAGGTCCTCCTCTAAAACATTATTGCATGTTTATTTTGTAATAGTATTAAGAATACATGATAAATACATAATACATGTAGAAATTGCTCAATTGTAATAACCTCGTTCTACTAGACTCAAACAACACATTCCTTATATATTTCAAAGACGAGAGAACAAAATAAACCTATAACCCATTCAAGCAAGCTTTTAACATGTCTAGAAGAAAGATTGAGTTATATTTTAATATATTATTTTATGTTGTGGATACTTTAGCCTCCATCCATGTTTACAATTGTCCACACTATTTTACACTTGCATTTATGAATATAGTTTTGCTGTTTTACACTTTGGTATTTATGTTTATAGTTAGCTTTGATATTCGCTTAATTGTTCAATACAATGAATGCAATACAATGCATATTTAGGTATTCAGGTAGCGCATCAAACCCTCTCTGATGTCAGTGCCCTCCTCCTCTGCACCTTGAGACACTGCTACCCCAGGCTCTGCTGCTGCTGGTGAATCCCACCCATCATCATAGTCCTCTCCATGACTCTCGCAGAGGTTATGCAGAGCACAGCATGTCAGCACCATGGATTTCACAAGAAACAAGTAAACGATCGCTTCCACATCCTCCATTATTGTGTGTTTTTTGTGAGTTGTGTCGCATTGAAGATGACACCACTGCAGTTTTACCCAGTGTCGCTCCGCCCAAAAAGCCGATCGCCCCGCCTACACTGCGTTGCTACCCCATGTCCTAAACTGTAATGGAAATGCGCCACGGCCTCGGACGGCCAGCGAGGCAGCCCGAGGCCTGAGCGAGGACGCTTAAACAGGGCTACCCCGCTGCAGTGGAAATGCGCCATTATATCACTGACTCTGTTGCTGCTGGTCTCATTCGCCCTTCTCGCTCTCCATTGGGGGCAGGTTTTTTTTTTGTTGACAAGAAGGATAAGACTCTACGCCCCTGTATTGATTTCAGGGGCTTGAATGACATTACTGTGAAGAATAAGTATCCTCTCCCGCTCATAGACTCAGCTTTTGGTTTCCTCCATCAAGCCACCATCTTCTCTAAGTTGGACCTCCGAAATGCCTACCACCTAGTTAGGATAAAGGAGGGAGACAAGTGGAAGACTGCGTTTAAGATGCCCCTGGGACATTTTGAATATTTAGTTATGCCTTTTGGGTTAACTAACGCCCCTGCTGTGTTTCAGGCACTCATTAACGATGTCCTTCGTGATATGCTTAACAGATTTGTCTTTGTGTATCTTGATGATATCCTCATTTTCTCTCATGACCCCCAAGAACATGTCCAACACATGAGGTTGGTGCTGCAGAGACTTCTGGAGAACAGACTTTATGTTAAGGCTGAGAAGTGTGCATTTCATGTTTCCTCTGTTTCATTCCTGGGTTTTGTGGTAGAGAAGGGGCAGGTCAGAGCCGACCCTGCCAAAGTCATGGCAGTGGCCGAATGGCCCACCACTACAACGAGAAAGCAACTCCAAAGGTTCCTTGGTTTTGCCAACTTTTACCGCAGGTTTATTCGTGACTATAGTCGAGCTGCCGCCCCACTCACCAAGCTCACCTCAGTTAAAGTTCCCTTTGTGTGGTCATCTGAAGCTGAGGCTGCTTTTGCTATGTTGAAGTGTTTGTTTTCCTCTGCTCCTGTGTTATCTCACCCTGATTCTTCAGCCCCTTTCGTGGTCGAAGTGGATGCCTCCGACACTGGTGTAATGACAGTCCTCTCCCAGCGCTCAGCCTCCGACCAGAAGTTGCATCCCTGCGCCTTCTTTTCCCGCCGGCTCTCGCCGGCAGAAAGAAACTATGATGTGGGAAATCGGGAGCTTCTGGCAGTAGTCTTAGCCCTGCAGGAATGGAGGCACTGGCTTGAAGGCACGACTCATCCGTTTGTGGTATGGACGGACCACAGAAACGTATCTTATCTCCGTTCTGCTCGCAGGCTCAACTCTCGCCAAGCTCGGTGGGCGCTTTTTCTGTGCCAGTTCAGCTTCACCCTCACCTATCGGCCAGGCTCACGGAACATCAAGGCAGACGCCCTGTCACGTCAGTTCGCTCCTCCGGTTGAGGAGCCATCCGCGGGAACCATTCTTCCATCCTCCTGTGTGGTGGGAGCAGCTAGGTGGGAGGTTGAGAGGGTGGTCCAGGAGGCACAAGAGGACCAGGCTGTTCGTTCCACCGCACACGCCAGATCTTCAGTGCTCCAGTGGGGACATGATTCTAAGGTAGCTTGCCATCCAGGAGCACTTCGGACTCTAGGCCTCCTCCAACAACGCTTCTGGTGGCCCTCCATGTCATCTGACGCCAATAAGTATGTCGCCGCCTGCTCCATCTGCGACCGCAGTAAGGCATCCCTCCGCGCCCGTGCTGGTCTTCTCCGCCCTCTTCCCATTCCTCATCGGCCTTGGTCTCACATCGCCATGGACTTCGTGACGGGTCTTCCCCCATCGGAAGGAAATACAGTTATCCTGACTATTGTTGACCGCTTTTTCAAGACCGTACACTTCGTTCCCCTACCTAAATTACCTTCTGCTCTGGAGACTGCTACACTAATCACCAGTGTTGGGACTAACGCGTTACTTTAAATTCAGTAACTCAGTTACCGTTACTACATGGTGCGTTACTCCGTTACTGCGTTAGTTTTTTTATATAGTCAACAGCCAGGTGAACAGAGATGAGAACTGTACTTAAGTACAGTACTTGAGTAAATGTACTTAAATACTTCCTGTGTCACATGCGGAGACGGGCTGTGGGCATGTTTGTGTTGTTTACTAACAAGACTATCATGGCGGCGGCGGAGCTCAAGTCTAGTTTCTCCACCTGGAGATATTCTCACTATTTCACTTTTGTCGAGCACAAAGAAAATAACGTTTTAGTTAAATGTAAGTTGTGTCCTGGCGGGTCAAAGAGCCTATCTACTGCCCAAACCAGTCATTCAAATCTCTTAAAACATCTGCAAACACAACATGCTGGGACGAAGCTAGTAGCTAAGACCACAGAGACTCAGCCGACGACACTCCACCTGCACCTGCACCTAAGCAACAGCGGCTGGATTTTAACCAAGGGACTGCTAGCCAGGGAAAAGTCGATAAAGCCATTGCACGGTATGTTGTAGAACACATGCAGGCTATCGCTACAGTGGAGTCACCTGCTTTCAGGGAGCTAGTTAGCATGATAGCATGTCCGGGCGGCACACGGCATATGAAACGGAAAACATTTTTTCTACCTGGAGAAAGAATATACAAAAATGTAAAGCCAGCTAATATCGATGCTATCCAGATTGCATATAATGCATGTCAAGTTGATCAACAGATTGTATTATTCTCCAATGCATTAACAGTACTGAAATGAAGGCTCTAAGGGCATTAATATAATGGGAGCCCTTTTTTAAGTAACTAAAACGTTACTTTTCACAGTAACGCATTACTTTTTGGTGTAAGTAATCAGTAAAGTAACTGAGTTACTTTTGAAATGAAGTAACTAGTAATGGTAACTAGTTACTGGTTTTCAGTAACTAGCACAACACTGCTAATCACCCAGCATGTTTTTGTCTGGACATTGTTTCTGACAGGGGCCCGTAATTTGCCTCTTGAGTCTGGAAAGCCTTTTGCCAGGCGTTGGGGGCGTCGGCCAGTCTGTCATCAGGTTACCACCCGCAGACCAACGGCCAGACTGAGCGTGCTAATCAGGACCTGGAGGCAGCCCTTCGCTGTGTCTCTTCTCACCATCCAGTCTCCTGGGCCTCCCACCTGCCTTGGGTTGAATATGCCCACAACTCCCTGGTTTGCTCCGCCACATGTCTCCATTCATGGCTTCTGTTGGGTTCCAACCCCCTCTCTTCCCCACCCGGGAGAGGGATGTGGCAGTCCCCTCAGTACAGGGGCATCTTCGGAGGGCCCGCAGAGTCTGGCATGAAGCTCGGGCAGCTCTCGCTCGCACTGCTGCTCGCAACCAGAGGCTTGCAGACCGCCATCGCACTCCAGCCCCGGACTACCAGCCTGGTCAGAGGGTCTGGCTGTCCTCCCGTGATCTGCCACTCCAGACTGACTCCCGCAAACTGGCACCCAGGTACATTGGCCCGTTTGTCATTGAACGGATTATTAACCCCGCTGTGGTTAGGATCAAGCTGCCTGCTGCCTTGAATGTCCACCCAGCATTTCATGTCTCACTTCTCAAACCAGTTTCCTCCAGTCCTCTGAGCCCTCCGGCCGAGCCCCCTCCTCCCCCCCGGAGTATTGACAATCATCCTGCTTTCACCGTCCAACGGTTGTTGGATGTACGAAGGCGAGGCCGGGGGTTCCAGTACTTGGTGGATTGGGAGGGGTATGGTCTAGAGGAGCGTTCATGGATCTCCCACTCCCTGATTTTGGACCCTGCTCTCCTTAGGGACTTTTATGAGAGGTACCCGGACAGGCCTGGTAGGACGCCAGGAGGCGTCCGTTGAGGGGGGGGTACTGTTATGATTCTGTTTAGTTTTGTTTTTGTTGTGTGCTTTTGTGTGCTTTTTCCTGTCTCACCCATAGACTGTATATATAGGGGTCTCACCCCTCCCTGCTCTGTTTTCCTCTGCAGGGCTGGTGTGTGACAGGGAGTTGGCTGGCTCCTCCCAGGAGCAGACGAGGCACACCTGTTTCCACTCACCTCTTCACCTGTAGATATAAAAGCCCGGTCCTCATGCCACTTCCCTGCCATATAATTCCTCTGTGTTTCGACCCTCCGGTGTGTCTCGCTGCTCTCCTCGTCTTTTGGATTCTTTGTTTGGATTTTTGCCAGCCAACTTCTTGACTCCACTGCCGTCTTTTTTCTGTTTTCTGCTTGAATAAAGCTTTTTGTTTTTTACCATCTCTCTCCAGTCTTTTGCTTTGGGGTCCAAGATTCTATAGGCCTTAACACAGATGACTTTCGGTCGTTGGATACAGATTAGTTTGATGTTTGTAAAGCTCTTTTACAGTCCCAGAAGTGTCTTCCTGTAGTTGTGAAGCTGTTTGCATTGGCATTCTGTTAAGAACGGTGTGCTCTCATCTCCTTGTGCCCTTCCTTTCTGGCGACCTTATTTATACACCCTGTGCACCTAATCCCTGCAACCAAGTGTTTAAAATAATATTGCATGATAAATCTGAGCAAAATAATATGCCCACAATAAACATAATGGCTTCTACAACCATGCATACTGCCACTGCTGAAGCCTCTAAGAAAGATACATCGAACCGTACGAAGAGTAGAATAGACCAGCAGAGCAACATTTCTGGGAAAGACCTCTGCAGAGACCCTTTCTCAGTCACAGGAGATGAGCGCTTAATTCAGTCCAGACATTCTGAACGTCAATTTAGTTCACTCTGCTCGTAGGGATAGAATACACAGAAATCCCTAAAAGATCATTTCGAAGACAAATATAAGCCTTGTGTTGGATTAAGCCATTTTACAATAGAGTTCTGCTTCATTTAACAACAATGAACATTGTCTTGTTGGGTAATGTAAGGAGCTTGGATCCAACTCTTAAATCTTTGCCTCATCTCTCCAGTGTACACTTTTCAAAGAAGCTGCGGTTCTCAGATGTAGAATAAACAAAAACAATAGCAAACCTATCTCCTAACATTAACTTGATGAGGAAAAGTGTGTTGTTAAGCCTGAATATCCTACAGGTCTTCACAAGAAAGAAACCAGATCGCTGTTCTTCCTCCTCTCCCACCCTCTCTGCCTATACCCAGGGCCGCCCCTCCCCTACAGGCCAATCACGCATGCCGCGGAGCGGAACCTCGCGGCTGAACTGCGCGGAAAACGCGGAGAGCTGAGGCCCTCTGGGCGGGGCCCCCTCGGCAAGGCGGGGCCCCCGCCCAGAGGGCCTCAGCTCTCCGCGTTTTCCGCGCAGTTCCCAACACTGGTCAATGCTAAAATGGAGGTAACTTGAGACACGTCTCAGAAAGAGCAAAACAATTGACCAGCAGGAGCTGACTCTGCTAGAGAGAGAGAGGAGAAGATGGCGAAACGTCCTCACACGTCTCATTGGCATCACACTGTCACTTGCCTCCAGAAATATGGCTTTCAGGGGCTCTTCACAACAGCTTTACGAGCTAGATAACGGCAACTTTTTGAAGGAAGTTGAGCTGCTGGCTAGGTTTGATCCTGTCATGGAAAATCACCTTGCAAAAATAAAAGATGAGAAGACCCGCACTCACTATCTTGGACAGAGAATACAAAACGAACTGATTCAGATAATTGGTGACAGAGTCCAGGAAACTATTGTCTCCTGTGTGCAAGAGGCCACATTTTATTCTATTATCCTCGACTGCACCCCAGATGTGAGTCACAAGGAACAGATGTCCATTGTACTGCGCATTGTGGAACTCGAACCCAAGCCGGAGGTTAAGGAGTACTTCCTTGGATTTGTGGTTGTGGAGGAAACTACTGGTCTGGACCTGTCAAATGTGATACTGGACAAACTTGTAGAGCTGCAGATTCCATTTGACAATTGCAGGGGACAGGCCTACGACAATGGGGAAAACATGAAAGGGAAGAACCAAGGTGTACAAGCAAGACTGCTCAACAAAAACCCAAGAGCCCTGTTTGTACCTTGTGGAGCCCATTCCATGAATCTTGTAATAGCAGATTCAGCCAAGTCATCTAAAGATGCTGTAGGCTATTTTGGATATGTGCAGAAGCTGTTCGATTTCTTTTCAGGAGCAACACAGCGATGGAGCATCTTGACCAAACATGTCAATGTGACACTGAAGTCCTGGAGTGATGTGAGATGGGAGAGCAGACTTCAGAGTATTGCCGCTGTCAGACATCAGACAAAAGAAATCAGAGAAGCTCTCCTTGAGGCAAGGCAAACTGTGAATGACCCAATTGCCAAAGTAGAAGCTCAGGCTCTGGCAGAAGAAGTGGCTTCATACAGGTTTTTGATATGCACAGTGGGATGGTTTGACATTCTCACCACCATAAACCAGGTGAATAAGCTGCTGCAGTCCAGTTCAATGTAACTTGACATTGCTGTCAGACTCATTGAAACTGCAAAATCCTCTCTTGCAGCGTACAGACAGTCCGGGTTTACTGATGCTCAGTCAACTGCCAAGGAAATCTGTGAGATCCTCAACATAGAGCCAGAAGGTGAAGAGGCTGAGGAGTACAAAAAGGCAGTTTGGGTATGAAACTGCAGATGAGCCCTTCAATGATGCTCTGAAGAAGCTTGAGGTGACATTTTTTAACACTGTTGTTGACTCTGCTCTCAAATCACTGCAAGAGAGATTTGAGACACTTAGTCAGGTCAAGGAGAAATTTGGAGTGCTGCTTAATTTCAGCCAGCTTCAAGGAATGCCCAGGGGTGACTTGCAGAAACACTGCAGCAAGGTAGAGAAGACACTGACTGCAGCAGGAGAGTCTGATATTGATGGTCCAGGAGATCATCAACCTCCCAAAGCTGCCACTACCAAAATCTGCTCTGGAGATGTTGTCATTTCTCCATGAAAAAGAGTTACAGGAACTGTACCCAAATCTTTGGATTGCCCTCCGCATTGCCGTAACTCTTCCTGTTACAGTTGCGTCTGCTGAGAGAAGCTTTTCAAAACTCAAGCTTATGAAGACATACCTCGGGTCGTCAATGGCACAAGCACGCTTAGGTGGCCTGGCTATCATAAGCATCAACGCACAGTTGGCACAGCAGCTGTCATACGATGACCTTGTTGATGACTTTGCATCCAGGAAATGCAGACGTGTTCACTTGTAAATGCATACTGAAAGACATACATGCACATTGACCTGACTGTATAAATATGTTACTGTGTTGTTAATGATAAAAAATGTGAAAACTACTGTCTCCCAACATTTTTTTGAATCCAAACTATTTGGTTTCCCAAAAAATTTTTTTGGCCAGGGGCGGCCCTGCCTATACCGCTTCGTCCTTGTTTAGCTCATCTTTATTTGATTACAAATCTACGTCATTATTTTGTTTTGCAAGACAAGGACAGCCTTCCCTCTAATTGGCCAAGGCAGCATTACAATACACAAAGCTTGGCACTATTATGTTTTCCCAAGGCACACTAAAAGAGGAAGAGGGCCATTTACCAGAGGGTTCATCCCCCCATATACATTTATGTGAAACAGTCACCCTTGTGGTTTAGGGTATTGTAACTTCACAAAAGCATGATATGAAAATATGTACCACAATGACATGAAATGGGAGGATATTCATTTAAATCGCTTCCTCTTTATCTTGAGTCACTACTGGCAGGAAAGCAAGTATGTGTGTCTGTCGGTGCTACCTTTATGTTTTATAGTAAAGTTTCTCAGAGTCGCACGGCGCTACCGCTGTAATCATCAACACACACATGGTAACAATCAGAACATATGGCTTCAAGTTCCAGAAGGAAAAGGGGAAGTGGAGGGAGATAACAGAGGCAAAACAAGTAGGGTGAAGTAAGTGGAGGGAGGTGATGAGGAGGGGGGAGAGAGGGAAAGAAAGAACAATGAAGGGGTGGAGATGAAGACATTGGAGTTAAGATAGAAAGATACATTGAAAAACCCCAGGAGGATAAGACAATAACAGAAGGATAAGAGAGAAAATAGGGGCACAGTGCAGAGCTCCCGGTAGCTTTTCTTTTAAATCTTCTTTCAGCTTTCAGGTGTTATCTATTACATATGTGGCACATTGTCTTCAGTTGTTTAGGGCTAGGTTTAAGACTTTCTCAATTGAATTTGCTTTAAAGGGGCCCTATTATGCTCATTGTCTACTGTGACATGTCTCCATGCTTCGATGTTCAAAAAGCTCTTTATTCTTCTCATGCTGCCTGTGCTGCAGCACCTCTTTTCACCCTCTGTCTGAAACCAGATCTTGTGATTGGTCAACCGCTCAGAGATGGTCCTGCTCCTTAGCTTATCACGAACAATGTGTTGAAGTGCTAGCGAATAGAAGGGCGAGTGTCACATAGTAATGTCAAGATGTTGAGGAAGTAAAGAAAGGACTGCAATTGAGGCAATATAGCAATATAATTGGCCTTTTTTACAGGAACTCAAGTACCTACTCAAGGGTAATTAGGCTACCAAAGTTGTCACTTGTCTCCAATTCTTCATGTCATTTTTCATGGACATGGACTTAATATGTCATCATAATATTGGTTGAAGTGGTTGTAAATAGCTTAAGTAAGCTCCAATCATTAGATTTTACACAAAGGAAAGATGATTTGATCATGATATAAAAAATGTTGGCATGTGATGTTAAAGATGTGCACAATATGACTGGGGATATGATCTAAATGGGTTAAAAGTGCCTTTTTTATTTATTCTTGTCTTAAGCCAAGAGCAGTAATCATCTGACCTTGCTATCACTTTTTAAACATTACAAAATAAAGAAGAAATAAAAACAGCAGTTGCCCAAATATCTAACTGAATGGTATACATTCTTTTTGTTTAATGAAATATATTGAAAATAATTTGCCTTAAAAAAGCCACAAGAGTTTACTTCAGTACACTTCCAAGTTGAGCAGGAAAACAATGGGCACGCAGAAACAATGCTCCCTTTGTGATTTATTAAGGGCAGCAGTATAGACATGGTGGACAAAGAAAGTTACTGTTTTGTTGTGTTACTGTAAACATTGTGTTGCATCAAATCATACTGCTGGATTATTCTGTTCTGTCCACTTTGTCACCGATACTTTTTTCCTCCACTCATTAAAGTCATTTGTACATTTGGCATCTATCCCCCTCTTGCCTTCATTTCAGTGTGTATCTATGAGGTCTGCATATGCATGATGCCCTTGTGCTGTTGGCCTCTAATTAAAGTATACAAGGCAAACGTCATGTAAGCTTTTGCAATGTGCTGGCCATTATGGGGTGTGTTCCCCATTTCTGTTTATATAGCATTCCAGAGAGCCTCTTCCTTCTTGTTTGATACAAACCTGACATGTTTCCAGCAGTGGAATTAAGACTGGGCTGTAAACTGTGCTGGGGATACATTTAGTGAATTGTTTACCTTTTTTATTGTTCACTTTTTATTGCAGGGCTTGGAAAGAAGGCTATAATCTCTGTGTAAACACTAAATCTTCTCTTCCACGTCTTCTCTTTCTTGCTGTTTCTGCCTGTTCTTGTATATATTTCTCATTTAGTCATTAAAGTGTTTCCCTCTTCTACTCACTCTGTCTTCCTCTCTTCTCTGTTATTTGGTAGCCACATCATTATCATTTTTAAGCCCTTTATGTTTGTCTGTGTTATCATTTTGGTTGCTGATTATAGCCATCTCAACTCTATTTTATTTTTTTTACTTTCACATCCGATTTCAGTGATGTTACTCTGTTTGAACTTCTGTCCCCTTCTATTTCTAAACCTGGCTCTTTTGCTTTCCCCCTTATGAGGTAAGATATTTACTAAACGATTCCGGTAGTCAGTTAGTAGTCAAAATGCTGAAAGATGTTGTATATTTCCGTGGGATACAGAAGGAAAACAACACTGAACTTCTGTTTTGCCGCCCTTGCTTCCTCTCCTCTTCCTTTAATCTCTAACTTGGTTAACGATTTCAATTTCCCCTGAACTGACCTTTCTACTTCTGTGTTCATTTTATTATCCTTATACTTCCTCTCATTTCCTACCATCTTCACCGTGGCACCAACTAAATGCAAGATCATAAAATGTAAATGGGCAAAAAGAAATCCAAATAGTGTTCTCCTTTGTCTTCCGCTCCTTTTCTTTTTTCCCTTTGCAAAAACCAAAACATGCGCCTTCCAGCTGGGCGTGTTGCGTGTAAAGGAAAGTTAATTAGCCCAAAGTGGCTGAACAAGTCTACCAGCTAATGGTGTCCGTTTACAGCAAAGTGAACCAAACCCCAGCAAACGAGTGAACGGGGCACTGCTGTGACCGCCGCTTGAGCCGGTCAACTTGAATTGGACTCACCTGGGAAGCAGGATTTATTCCAGCTTGATTCTCTCAGATTTACTGCTTTAATTGAATGACTGACCCATGGTCACGGACACGGGTTAAAAAGCTTCCCTGAAGCCTTGAAAGGAACAGCAGTGAGTGGACATGTGGTCACTGAAACGGAAAATCGTTTGAACTCTGGAAACATTGTTTGATGTCCAGTATGGGATTTGGAGAACTACCTGATTGCATGCTGTTTCCTCTCGCTGTTGTGTAAAACATTTAGTTTTGGCTGTCCATTGAGGAGGTACGGATACTCTGTACTATGCATCTCTATTATACTATAGTTTGAAGATGTGAAGTCTCTGAATGTGACAAGTGCACAGTTTAAGGTTAACCATTCTTGGTGTTGTTTGATCCTGTCGATTTTAAATGTGCTTGATTATTTTAGACAACAGGGGGATATAGTAATGTTTCTCCACAGGGGACATGGTCAACAGGGAGTGAGTGCAGGAGGATTTAACATAATTAATAGTAGACCATATCACATGGTCTTTTGCTGATGAAGACCATTTGAAATAGTCAAACGTCCTAAATCAAGCCAGTAGGTTGATTGGAGATTGCTTTTTCTATTACTATCTTAAAGGTCAAGAAATGTCACGCTTATCTTGTAAGCCAATCTGGACGAGTCCTATAAATATATCCCATAAACAAATGTAACTAATGGAACATTGACATGGTTGCAGCAGAATATAAAAGATGGGCATACTACTAAACACACAGCTAAACTTTGTGGCATTTATCAACCTATGCAGCCTTAGCAACACATTAACATAATACTCTGAGCTTCCTAATCAGCTTTGTCCAAATCCCCATTCCAGTAATTCAGTATATTTCTTTAAATCTTCATGTATATCTCTATTCAGCTCCAGATATAAATTAATTATATTTGGAATAATAAATTACATTTTGAGGAGTGTTGGTAAAAGTACACGCTCTCTGACAATGTCTAAATGGGCTTGTATGCTACCATATTTAGACCAAACAAGACCCCAGTAAAACCATCTCAAAACACTTATGACATAATACATGTCATGAACCGTTGGCATGTTTACTAGGATAATTAAAGGCCTGACAACACACTTCTGTCCCATGCTGCTTCCTGTCGATATATTTTCCTAAAATAAATTAAATTCACAAATCAGTGTCAGGAGCTGATAAGATCATAATAGTTGTTCTTAGCAGGATACTCGGATATTTGCTAACCCATAACTGAAATATAATCCCTCATAAATCTGCCTGGGAAACTGTAGGCTGCTGTCTTCTTGTAAATGTGACCGCAGTCAATCCCCTCCTCATCACTTTTCAGTGGCATGTATGTGAGCCTGTGTGCGTGTAGCTGTGTGTCTCTGTGTGTGGTGGCTAGGGGAAGTTGAGTGGCACTCTGGTTTCCTTTCCTCAGCTCTATAAAAGCTGGGAGACCATTTGTTAACTGTTAGTTGGTTAGCCTCTGTCCCCACTCTAACCCTAAATAAAAACCACTGGACATCTGTACCAGCTTTGAGAAGGTGAACCACACTGTTGTACCTTCACCATCTGCAGGCTGGAACATTTTATGCCTTTTGGTGGTTTCTTTGATCTGAAGTGCTTTCTCAACATCAAACTAACCCAGTCCACAGGCCAGTTTCTGAATATTTAAACATCATCACAATGAAAACTGATTCACATCCGCATTTGTTTAAAAAAAACCATGATGTCCGCCCTGTGGATATCTTTTGTGTATTGTGCTCATTAACAAACATGTGCTTTAGGATTACTTCTGGTCAAAACCAAATGATGTCAGTGGATAGGGAAAGAGATTTAGTGCTCAATACATAAATGTTACTCGTTTCCTGTAATAGTTAACTGTTTGTATACCACATTTCTTTCCTTATGCAAGATGTTCATATTTTAGGCTTATGGATGGAAACCACCAGCTGCAGAGTACATCAATCTTTAAACTTCTCGGAATGTACAGTAGACATGATTTGTTGTGTATGCGCTGACCCATGCAAAACCAACTGCATTGCCATGATGACACTTACATATATAAATCAGTAAATTAGGGGGCAGGGGTACCCTGGACTCATGCTAAATGTTCTATCCAATTCAAACTTCCGACCTCAGGACATAACTTGGGATTTATGCTGGCTTCCTAAAATTCTTGCATGGCTATAGTCCCATGGTGTCGAACCAACTAAAGCTGGGTTTTGTTCAGCAACTGTTCGTCTTGTTAACCCTGGATTACTCCACAGCTGTTCTGTCCCAAACAAAAGACAAGTGAAAACATTATTAGATAAACACTTTGTAACTCTGAACAGTGATACGAAAGTGACTCAACACAATGCAACCCTTAAAACTGAGGGGAACTCTGCAGTGTACACCATTATAAAAGGCAATGTAATTCAACTAATCTGAAATGAATCAATTGAAATGTACTGAGCTATTTAAATTACATCCTGTACAGACACAGTTGAGATAAGATGAGATAGAGCAACATCACAGGTGGATAGGAAAGTAAAACGTATAGTGTTGTGGCTAAGGCTACCACAAACCTTTTTAATCTGTTAAGCATTATCTTCATCTGGTAAATAAAATAAAGTACAAATACCTGATAGCTGTTTTTAACTGGCTTGGTTGATTGACTAAGGATTGGTACCAGGCAGCAACCAGCATGATTGCTATCTTTGGGGCCAGCAATGTCTGTTGTTGGGGCCACTAGTTCTGAATGGATGGATTGCCATGACATTTTTGTAAAAACATTAATGTTCCCCAGAGGATGAATCCTACAGATTTTAGGGATCCCCTTACATGTCCCAGAACACTACCTGATGACCACCGATGACATTTCTAATCTTTTTTGTTTATATTAAATATCAATTAGGGAATAGATACCAGAAAGAGGAAGTGTGTAGGGTGCAGCAGGAGTCAGAGGTCATGCGCAGTACTTGTTATTGGGTGGTCTGACAGTATAAGGAATCCAAATGACTCAATAAGAGTTCATCCTTGGGGGGATTCCGGGCTAATGAAAGTAAGTGCAAAATGAGCAACCAAGAGAGAACATGAAGAACAACTTGACCATGGATGTGCATATGTGCGCATGGTGATGTCATCTTGATATGAAGGGTCACAGCAGTTAAAACACCAGTAAATGTGGCAGGTCCTGTAACACAAACACACCCCCTTTCTCAGGTGGAGAAAGGGATATGTTATTTGAACTGCTTATGATGACATGACCTTTCACCATATGCTAAAGCATGACATTATAATACTCAAAAGGCCAATTTCCTCAACACTGGCTTACCACAAACTGCATCGGTGTAAAATAAAGGAAAGTACTGCTGACATAGCTTACATTTATGTTTGAGATATTCATGGAGATCTAAGATAAAGTATGGGGCTGTTTCTTCCACGTGAAAATAGCAATTTTTTAATCTCACCTGTTGAAATCTCGAAAAGTGCTTATTACGCCTATGCGGCTAAGGGAATATGTTACCATTTACAAACCCCAACCCCTGTGCAGCTAAGCGGACTGACGGACTAACTGTGGGGGCTTTGTTTCAGTCTGTGAGTGTGTGTGCTTATGTCTTAAAACAGACAGCCAGTCTGTCTTGGTGGTGGCCCATTATGGAAAAAGACAGCGGGAGGTTAGGTACACACACACATACACAAACACAGACACTGATACACATGTGGATCCATGCACTTATTCACTTTTTTTGTCTTACACACAGGCAGCCTGATCAGAAAAGCTACTGGAGGTAATTGTGTCAGGGACGTAGGGTGTAGGAAGCAGAGCGAATGAGAGCAAGCTGCAAAGAGAGACATGGGGAGGCAGTGAGGTGGAGACAGAGGGAGCTAGAGGGGGCTGCACACTAATTGGAGCCAAATGGGCAGCAGATGAACTGAAGTGGTTTGCTATGTAGCCTCTTACACACACTCTTTCTTCATTGCTCCTTCTCTGTCTGTCTTTCCTATTATATTTACATCTATATTTCCTCCTTTGTTCTCTCTTCAAATGAGGTATGCTGACATTTATCACAGAGCTTTAAAGAACTTCAACCCATACACAATACTCACTTTGGGTTAATTCAACATATCAGCTTATAAAGGTCAAATGAACGTAAGTGAAGGCAGTCCAAAAAGAGATACAGCTACATTAGCATTTGTCATTTTTTTACTTCTAACTTTTTTCTTCCTTTATTTAGCTGTGTTTTTCCGATAACACCTATTATGGCAGCTTTATTTATTAACAACTGTGATGAGTTGCTGTAAATGTTGAAAATGAATCCCAAACTTCTCTGTAAAAGTTTTTGGTTTTATTATTTTAAATATAAATCTTCTTGTTTTATTCTTGAATAATTCAAGTTCTCATTCATAACACTCCGTTCGATGTCTCACTATGGGATGCGCCTCATCGCGGAGCAAACAGAAGCATCAATCTCATTACACCAATCCTGATTGGCTGGTGATCTTGACGTCAACGTCAGGGGAAATCACCCCCTATAAGTAGCTTGTGCCACAACGCATGCGTCATTCAAACACCTCTTCTCGCTTCAGAGCACATCTCTACAGTAGCCGGGCAAGCTTCACGGTCCACAGACTGAACCCAAATACCCATTTCGGTCGACGGGCGCTCGCCGGCTACTCCTTCTGCTTCGCAGGAAGATGGTAGTACTAACGCAGTTAGTATTAAAATCGACCTCGCCCTTCTCTTCCCGAGAGAGTAAGGTAGGTCTGATTTTTTAAGCTAGCAGCACACCTGTTGCTAGCTCGCTCCCTCTCTACCGACACCACGGTAGCGAGGAAGTTTTTCTTTTCTCTTCTCCACGGAGGAGGAAAGGATTAAAAGAGCATACTGTCACACCAGTCAGTATTCTCCGGGAATAAAAGACCCACCGTCCTTTTCTCCGGATTAAGGACAAGGTGGTAACATCTTTTTCTCCCATCCTACCTGTCGAGAGCGGGCCCTCTCCACGCCACGAGGCGAACAAGATGGATGCCCCTCTCCCTCACACCAGAGGAGTCAGGGACTCGGTGGCTCGACTCTGCGGCTGCGGGTTGAAGATCTCGGGCACAGACACACACCAGGTCTGTTCGTCCTGCCTCGGGCTGGAACACGCCCGAGGCGCTATCGACAACCCCGGCTCGTGCGGACATTGTGTCCGCTTCACCGTAAAGAGCCTCCGCCGACGGTTAGCACGACAAGCTAGCCTGTTGGAACAGGACCCCCCCCATGTCCATGGACCCGCCGGCCGGCAGTCAAGACACGGGGGCGTCCGCCACAGAGAGTGAACCCCTCTCCGTGTCGGTCTGGGGCTCATTATCTGCGATGGCTACAGAACCGGAATCCCGCGCCCTGGCAGGCCGGGACCCAGTGACGGCTTTACCAAGCTGGGGCTCCCGGTTAGACCTCACCATGGTCTCACCCGCGGAGGATGTCATCGAGCTGGACTACGAGGAGGACGAAGAAGAGGACGCCTTGGCGTTCCTCCTGTCCGAATCGGATGAACAGGAAGAGGACACCTTCATGTCATCGGCTCAGGCTGCAAAGCCTGGAGCGAGGGCTGCTCTCCCGGGCGATAGCACACCAGCTTCGCCCGGTCAGAGCATGGACCTGCAGGCCGTGTGTAAACGCGCTGCGGCCAGACTCAACGTCCCATGGCCTGAAATGGCCAAGGAGACCTCCAGGTCCCGCTGCTTGGGGAAAACATCTTCCCCAAGCAGCGGGGAAAAAGAGGCAACTCCTTCCGGTCTTCCTGGAGATGTTGGATGAGGTGTCGGTCTCGTGGAGAGACCGGCCCTTCAGCAACAAGGTCCCAATCCAGGGTGCCTCCTCCCTAGACTGTGACGGAATGGAGAAGCTCGGCCTGCTCCGCGTACCGCCCATGGAACCGCTGGTAGCGGCCCACCTCCTACCGAAGGTGGGCCCGTCACCGAGCAGGAACCCCACGCTGCCAGCAAAGTCGGACCGTTTTCAGTCGACAATGACTGAAAAGTCCTACAAAGCTGCAGCGTTGTCCGCCAGGGCCCTGAATGTGTCCTCGCTGCTAACCGCTTACCAAGCGGAGCTCTGCGAGGACCTGTCGGGTAACCCGGGGGCAGCCACTCTGGACGAGATGGCAGCGGTCACGGACATTTGTCTCCGTGTCCAACGCTGTGCCGTCCAGGCCACGGGCAAGGTAATGGGGATCATGGTGGTGCAGGAAGAGCGAGATGGCTCAACCTCACCACTCTCCCAGACCGGGAAAAGGAGGATGTGCTGGATATGCCCATCGTTCCCGAGGGAATTTTCGGCTCCGCTCTCGCCTCCATGCAAAGGAGGTGTGAGACGAAGAAGAAGGAGGACGAGGCACTCCACCTCTGCCTCCCTCGAAGGGTCCAGCCGCTGCCCTCGCAACAGCAGTCCTTCGCCCAAGCTGCCTCAAACTCTGCTCGGTTTAAAGCACCGGATAAGCAGAGGTCGCAGCCCACCCCGAGTCCCCAGCCCGGGCTGGAGACAAGGGCAAGTTGGCCTAGAAAATCTCCGGTTCCGGCAGCAGCTCAGGCTCAGCCAACCCAGAATTTCGGCCAGCAGTCGAGGAAGAAGAAGCGAGCGGCGTGACAGCCCCTCCTTCTCCCCTCTGTGACAGAGCTGGAAGTTCATTCCCCAGCTCTGAATGTGTTCCCGCCGCCTCGAGAGATGCCTCAAAACCATCCTCAAGTCCGCACAAACACATGTCACACTTTGATTGATTCTTCTGTTATAAAACATTTGCCGCTGACGCATCCAGGCTTCAGGCCGAGGGCTCAAAAAAATGAAAAGAAAATCAATAAAACTAATAAACAGCCTGTCAATTGTTCCCCTTCTGAGAGCAGCTACGGCATCTCTCAAAAGGCGGATTACTGGCGGGTCTGTGAAGGCACCACCGCCACGCGCATGCGCAGTGCCGGCTGGGGTCGTGAAGGCACCACCGCCACGCGCATGCGCAGTGCCGGCTGGGGTCGTGAAGGCACCACCGTCACGCGCATGCGCAGTGCCGGCTGGGGTTGTGAAGGCACCACCGCCACACGCATGCGCTGTGTCGAAATGGGGCACCACAGTGCTCAGACACTGGAGGGCCCCATAACACAACAAATAGAGACTCAGAGGGGAAGAGACATGACATCTCAGCTGGCTCTAACGGCCCGTCCACACAGCGGCGTGCGTTGACGCTTCCCTATTCACTTTGAATGGGGTGACGTCACTTTTAGCCGAAATGCATTGTGGGAAGCGACGTGGAGCGTAGCTGGCGTGGCTCGCTGCAAAAGTTGAGCAATGTTCAACTTTTGACGCCTCGGTAGAGGCGTCAGCCAATCGAATCATATGCCAGTACAAGCTCTAGCCAATCAAACCGCTGCTTGTGTGTGTGGGGCGGGAGATTCATGTGATTGGTTGTTGGTCGAGTTTCAGACACGCCCGCCGGCAAGCGTCAGCGCACGCCGCTGTGTGGACGGGCCGTAAGGAGCATACAGCAGGAGATACTCACGACATCTGCCTGGGCTTCTCAAGACAGTTACACACTATCTGTTTTCACAAGCCCAGAGAGAGTCAACCCGTATTCTGGAGAGAGAGGTTCTCTCGCTCCTAGAAAGGAGGGTTTTATCTATAATGCCCGCCGAGCAGAGTCAGATTACGCAGACAAATGTCCTCGTAAAGCACCCGCTCAACATGGGTCTCATAATAAAACTAAACCCCGCGCGCCACGGCGTGCGGCGAGTATTGGTTATTATGTAATGCGTAGTGGCACGACACCCGACTTTTCTAGTAGCCTACGGGGCGCGCCTACAGGTGCTGTTCTTTCACGGAAGGTGGTCACCACGGACACATGTCTGACAGGCTGATAGGGTATTTACGAAGGTCGCCCGGTGAGGGGTCTCTGGAGCAGAGACCTCCAGCGGGCGCACGTAAATCACCCGGAGCTTTTAGCGGTGTTCCCCACCCTAAAACGCTTCTTGCCTTCTCTCAGAGGACACCATGTCCTCGTGAGGACAGACAACACGACCACAGTATCGTGTATGAACTGCCAAGGGAGGTTGCGTTGTCTCCAGTCACACACACTGGCACACAAACTGATCCCTTGGAGCGGCAGACGTCTCCTCTCTCTGAGAGCGACGCATGTACCAGGAGTGATGCACCTCGGGACAGAACTACTGTCCAGAGGTACACCACTCTATGCAGACTGGACTCCACATCCAAGGATCGTGAGTCCGCTGTGGGTGCGTTACGGCAGAGCCGCGTTAAATCTGTTCGCATAAAGAAAAAATGCTCAATGACAACTGTTCTCTTTAATGCACAATTTAAACGCACTGTTAGGCGGGGACGCACTCGTACACGATTGACCTCCGGGTCTTCTGTACGCGTTACCACCCCTGGCTCTGATACCCCCAACTCTGGCCAGAGTGAAGGAGCAACGCCACACACTGGGCGGAGATATATCAGCTGTTGTGCGGGCAGCCATGGCAGCCCCCACTACGCAGGGACAGATTGTCTCAGGCGGGGGGGGGGGGGGGGGCGATCCTTCACCCACGCCCAGAGCACGGGGCACTATGGGCCTGACCCGTGAGTGGTACAATCTGAATACAGTGGGACTCCCTCATAAGGTGATAAACACTATTCAGAGTGCGACAGCTTCCTCCACCAGGTCTCTTTACGACTGTAAGTGGAGGGTGTTTGAGGAGTGGTGCCTTCAAGAAGGGCACATCTCTTTTCAATGTCCTGTCGGGGTGATTTTATCATTTCTACAGGACTTGATCGATAAACACAGAGCTTTCTCTACGATCAAGGTGTACCTGGCTGCTATTGCCGCATGCCATGTGGGCTTTGAGGGTAAGACGGCTAGCCAACATCCTTTGTTCTGCCGTTTTATCAAGGGAGCGCGCAGGCTCCTCCCTGTCTCCAGGTCGCTGGTGCCCTTATGGGACCTGGCAGTGGTTTTAAATGGGCTCAGAATGACCCCATTTGAACCCCTGGAAGGAGCTGACATGAAACATCTGTCACTCAAGACAGTGCTGTTACTGGCCCTGGCATACGCCAAGCGGGTCAGATGATGTTCATGCACTGTCTGTACATCCTTCATGCACTCAGTTTTCCCCGGGGCAAACGAGAGTGTTGCTGAAGCCCAACCCTATACCTAAGGTGGTTGGTTCGTGTACCCCAATTGACATTGAGGCATTTCCTCTGCCGCTGGTTTCCTCCGGGGAACAGCAGCAGGATCTGTTGTGTCCAGTCCGTGCTTTACACACATATATGGACAGATCAAAGGAGCTTCGTCTTAATGACCAACTCTTTGTGTCCTGGGCTAACCCTCACAAGGGCAAGCCCGTTACTAAGCAACGGCTCTCCCACTGGATTGTGGAGGCAATTGCTTTGGCCTATGCGAGTCAGAGTTTGCAAGCACCTTCGGGTCTATGGGCTCACTCGACTCGGGGCCTGGCTACATCCTGGGCTTTGTTCAAGGGTGTTTCCATCCAAGACATCTGTGCAGCGGCGAGCTGGTCCTCGCCGCTCACTTTTGTCCGCTTTTACAGGCTAGACGTCTCCGCTCCAAGCGTGGCCCGATCAGTGCTGGGCACCTTGTTGAGTCGGGACTCTACCTGTTAAGTTCTGGTTGATCGGTGATTTTCGAGATAAGCTCGTCTGGCAATACGGGAGCTACAATTTCCCATAGTGAGACATCGAACGGAGTGTTATGAATGAGAACTATAGGTTACTTACGTAACCCCAGGACTAAGAGTAACATGAAGTGAGATGTCTCACCAGACAGCCCTCCTTGCTATGGTGAAGCGAGAAGAGGTGCTTATTTTGAATGACGCATGCGTTGTGACGCAAGCTACTTATAGGGGGTGAATTCCCTGACGCTGACGTCAAGATCACCAGCCAATCAGGATTGGCGTAATGAGATTGATGCTTCTGTTTGCTCCGCGATGAGGCGCATCCCATAGTGAGACATCTCACTTCATGTTACTCTGAGACCTTGGGTTACGTAAGTAACCTATAGTTTTATTATGTTAGTTAGTCCGTTGGGTGAAATAAACGGATAAGGCTTGATGTAATATTGCCATATTTATTCCAAAAATATGAAGCAATCCAAAACATATTTTAGAATAGAAATGCTTGTTAACCTGCTTATAAAGAAGGGAAAACGACAAGTGAATTATGTCGATTGTACAAGAAGTGACATCTAAATGTCTCTCCCAGCTTTTATGATAAGAATTTCTTAAACACACATAGCAAGCAAGCAGAGGAGGTACGGCAAGATGTGTTTTTTTAAGCCAATTAAATAAGAAGGAGTAAAAACAGAAACATGAACATGTGAGGAAAGAGAAAAGAGGAACCCAGGGGCAACAGTGCTTAACACAAGATTTAAATAAGGGGTTGTGAAAACAGTCAAATCAGAGAGTTAGTGAAATATTTGACAAGTTATGAAAGTGGAGTTGAAACAGGATTTCCTATGAGCTTGGGCTGTCAGCAAAGCACTTAGACTCTTTATCTTAGCTCCCCTAAATCTCTTCTGACTTAACGTATAACATTACAACTTTCTGTAAACCGCTTCAGCCTTACAGTAACCTATCATCAACCAGAAGGATGGCCGGCAGTATGAGAAAGAGATTTCGGTCAGAGATTGCAATAGCATTTGTGTTCGCATGTACAATTGTGTAGAAATGTTTGACACGTGTGTGCACGCATATCAGTGTGCTTTCATGGGTTTCTAATGAAATTCAACACATGAAACAAAGCCCTTCATATGGTAAGAATGTGAGTAATTGTGTTGATCCAATTAGCTGCTGACCTGCAGTGTCAGAGCCAATCAGGGCACAGAACGCCATGGGGTTGTCGGAGAAACCAAAGACCAAATACTAATTAGCCCACTAGCTTTTAATTCTAGCAGGCTCTGTGTGATGAAGAAGAACAGGCACCAGTACATGCAGACACATTCATAACCAATACTTCCTCTTTTACAGACAGGCACAGTGGAAGCAGTAAGTGTGCACTCACAGCAGGCAGAAACTGTGTAATTTCTGTCAAGCATGCACAATCCCCCTGTTAATGCCTGATTGGATGATGAAGGTGAACAGTGGAGTGCAGCACCAAATAAAACACAACATCTATACACAAAAGTAACCTATGTCAAACTGATATCAAAGACTGACAAATTCTGTGTGTGTCTGAGTTACCCTTGAGGTACACTGTGCTTTCAAATGATTGGTTTCAGTCAAATGTCAGGGCATGCCTGTTGGTAACTATAACCACTTTTTTTGAAAAATTATTATTTAGCAATCTAGAAAGCAATCTATACCACAACAAAAGACATAAGTGTGAACCAGACATCCAACAACTGTTGTACTAATCCTGTTCTGTGTGTTCCAAAAATATACATTATTTTTTGGGCACTGTGATATCCTAAACCTACATTAATTATAGCTGTTTATTTTTGGTTTTCAACAACAGTTACTATGCTTAGCTATGATAATGTTGAGATAAATAACTTTCAATGGTCCAATCAGAAGACTGGCTTTGATAGACCAATCAAATTACCTGTTTTAATGGGCCAATCCAAAGTGCCAATACAGAATGAGGGATTGTTTCAATGGTCTGATCAAATTGTTTGTTTCAAAGGGCCTTTAAGAGTGCTTGTTTTAATGGGACAATCAGAGTGCTTGATTCAAGGGACCAATCAGAGGCATATTGTCTAATTTAAAGGGGACCTATCATGCAAAATGCACTTTGTGATGTCTTTTATACATAAATATGTGTCCCCGGTGCGTCGGGGAACTCAACTCACGCAGCATCAGAAAATAAAACCCTCTCTCTTTTCCTCCGTACCCAAATCTTTTAAAAACGGGTGTACAACGAGCGGATACAGATTTCCATCCGAACTGACGTCAAATCGGCAGCGGACCCACAGAAAGTTGCTATCAGAAACAATGCCTGACGTGTTTTGGACGTCTTTGTTTGCATTAGCAAGCCTCGCTAACACTCAGAGCTAACCTGTCCTAGAGAGCACATGTGTTTAAAAAGCAGGGGAAAAAAAGAACTCACCTTGTGATAAACCTGCAAAAGAAAAAGCATTTGAGCTCCATACTATTTCAGAAATAATCCTTGACGTGGTTTAAACAGTATGGCGTTTTATCACAGCAGAATTTAACTTTATCTCCGGTAGAATTCTGATCAGGCATTAGCTCCGCCTCCTCTTATTTATTTTTTTCAAGCTCAGGACCCAACATCTGCATTTCTCTAACAGGGCTTCAAAAGAGGAGTATGAGCAGTATGAGGCATGGCTACAATGGGTGATCTGTTTGGGATTTTGAAAAACAACTTCACAGACATGTTTTATATAGGTATGGCCCTAAAATATATTTTTCAAATATAGCATGATAGGTCCACTTTTAAGGATACATTTGCCTTAATCACAAAAACACTTTTCCCTTACCTCTCGATGAAATGTAGGCAAGTGGAATTTAGTATGTGTTGTGCATTTCAGTTACCTTAGACCTAGCTGTCAACAGATAAAAGGTAAAGAAAACTGTTGACATGAAGCTTTCAACTTTCAAATAAAGAAACAGTCACAAGGACAGGACACATTTAAGATCAACATTTGTTAACAGTTCACACCTTTAACCCCAACCATATCCACTGTGTTTCTGTGTTACAAAGGTGTCTCTGTTAAGTGTATATCATTAGGCGCATTCACACTGCGGTACTTTTCCCACAAAGGTTCATGCGAACTTAGTTCATGCGAACTCTTTAGTTCTCTATAGCAGGGACTTTCGAGGGGGTAAAAAGGTTCGCATGAACTAATTTTAGTACCGGCTCTTTTTGGTGTGAACGCGATCATGAACTAAGTTCGCATGAACCTTTGTGGGAAAAGTACCGCAGTGTGAATGCGCCTAAAGACACACTTCATTGCTGGAGGCCAGTTTACAAGATAACAGAGCAGAATGAAAGAGATGCTTTACAGACTGGAGGAACCTTTTTTATAGTTCTAGGAACCCCCCCCCCCCTAGGAATTACCATAGTTCTAAGAATGCCCTTTTTAGCTCTTTTTCAGAGTAGGAACTCTCATAGCACAAGAGTAACTGTGAGTGACGCAAGTAAAGGGTAAGTGGTTGAGTACACAAGCACCAGCTACCACTATTTAAAAAAAAAAAACAGACGTTACCTCTTGTGAAGTCCAGAGGTTAACTCGTTTGCAACACACTACCACGGACTCAGCTCAGCAACCTAACAATCAATGCAATTATTATCAAGCATGGTTTAATCGGACTTACAAATTATTGCAATTGTACTTAGATAACATTTTAGCAAGTCCCATGAAGCCCTACCATGGATAAGGTGATAATTATCATAGTTAATGATGCAGCTAGGGCTGGGGGTGTTAGATAATTCCTCGATGCCAGTAATATTCTGCTAAGAAGTTGAACAGGCAAACTAATTATGAAATGGCAGAAACAGTAGCGTGAGGTTTTGGAGGAGGGTAACACTGCTTGTGTCTGAGCAGTCTGACCAACAGATTAGTAACTTCCTGCTGAGATCTGAGGATTGGGTGGTCACACAGAGAGAGAGAGGACTGTGTGTGGGAGAGTCTTTGAGCGTGCACTTGTGTTTATCAGTGAGAGTGATTCAGAGCGTGAGGGTATGAGCACTTAGTAAACACTTCCCGGATATTAACCATAAAGGATGCCATAAATCTTGCCAAAAAGTTAAATACGCTACTGTGACGGGGTTTTAATTGTCCATCCGAAAACACTGGCCTAGTCGGTTGGGTAAGCTCCAAAACTTTATTTATATCAGCAAAACATAAAATAACGAACCAGCACAACTTAAACAAAACAAATAAACGTCCAAATCAGACCGTCCATCACTCCCGGAGAGTAAACGTGTTCAGCTGTTGCCTTCTCTGCAACGATCTCTCGAACACGTCCCAGCTGTTGCCTTCTCTGCAAAATTCCCCGAGTTCCCCTTCCAGGGCCAACCCCGTCCCTTATTAACCCGTAGCCCCTCCCACCAGGCTTATCGTCAACAGGTGACAACCATTACGGCCCGTCCACACAGCGGCGTGCGTTGACGCTTGCCGGCGGGCGTGTCTGACACTCGACCAACAACCAATCACATGAATCTCCCGCCCCTGACACACAAGCAGCGGTTTGATTGGCTAGAGCTTGTACAGGCATATGATTCGATTGGCTGACGCCTCACAGAGGCGTCAAAAGTTGAACATTGCTCAACTTTTGCAGGGAGCCACGCCAGCTACGCTCCACGTCGCTTCCCACGATGCATTTCGGCTAAAAGTGACGTCACCCCATTTAAAGTGAATGGGGAAGCGTCAACGCACGCCGCTGTGTGGACGGGCCGTTACACTCCAAACCACATTTCAACATAAAAATCCGACCCAAACATAAACAGGTTAACCACCTCTTAACATAATCATTCCCCATAATTAACAAACGTCAAATAAATAAGAAACTGCATGGTTCATTTCAGGAATTTAAAACACGGAAGTGATGCGCCTTCCCCTTTTCTCCGAAATGTTTGGTGTGTGTGTCGGCTGTCAGTGGCGGAGTCAGTCACTCTGTGACCCGCTCCGTCACATTATCCTCTCCCTCCCCAAGGTTGGCGATGTGCTGCAACCTGGAAAGGCAAACAGCCACCTCCACGCTTGGCGTCCCAAACCGCAACAAACAGTTCGCATGTCCTCATGTCGCTCTCCTCCTGCTGCTGACGCCGGGATCGTAGTCCCGTTCGCCGCTCCGCAACGCCGCCCAGCTTCCTCCGACTAGCCATCCCACTTCTGACACCATATGTGACGGGGTTCAATTCGTCCATTCGATACATGGCTTAGTCGGTTGTTTAAGCTCCAAAAAAACTTTATTTATATCAGCAACAAAAAAAAATAGCGAACCAGCACAAGTTAGACAACAAAATAAAATCCACAAACAGGCCGTCCATCACTCATTCAGAGTAAACGTGTTCTGGCTGTTGCCTTCTCTGCAACAAACCCCTGAACACGTCCCAGCTGTTGCCTTCACTGCAACATTCTTCAGAGTGACACAGTCCAAAAAAACAAACAAGGAACCAACACCGTCCCTTTTGAACCCATGGCCCCTCCCACAGGCTCACCGTCAACAGGTGACACAATCAACTCAAAACCACATTTCAACATAAAAATCCGACCCAAACATAAACAGGTTATCTACCTCTTAACACAATCATTCCCCATAATTAACAAAAATAAAAATAAATAAGAAATTGCATGGTTCATTTCAGGAATTTAAAACACGGAAGTGATGCGCCTTCCCCTTTTCTCCGAAATGTTTGGTGTGTGTGTCGGCTGTCAGTGGCGGAGTCAGTCACTCTGTGACCCGCTCCGTCACAGCTACTTATTGTGAATCCCCCCTTACTGTTCTTATGCTACTTTTCATTCTCAAAGTGCACATACACAGCTACAGTGGCAGATTTACCTTACTTCTTTTTGCTACCAAGTTTTTTCCCTTGTTTTCTCCACCTGTTTCCGACAACCAAGACATATATGTTCATAAAATAAGCGTTTTTCTTATCAATGGTATAGGCCTTGCCAACCTGATCTCACCAGAATGCGTGACTCCACCACGACTCCTTAACACCACAATGCGTGGTGGAGTCACGAACTTTGTTACATTTACGTGTCGGCACCACGCAAACAACCCCAATGTAAAGTGATGAGGCTCCTTTGTCGTGGTGCACACACGCATTTCTACAACGTCCCGCAGTGAGCTTTTATTCTATAAAACGTTTTTAAAATCTACTTTATAGCTTGTAGTAACTCACGGGAGGCTTATTTTATTTTTATTTGTATTCATAATAATTTTTATTTTTCGTCAGAATGTAAAAATTACATTAGTTACGAATTTGTGTTTTTTTATTATTAATTTTTTTTTACTAACTAATTTTTATTAAATTAGTTAGTTTTTAAGGAAGGCCAGAGCTTCAGCTGTGTCAAATAGATTGTTCCCTTTAGTTAACGTTATTTAAAAGATAATGATCATGTCCCCTCTATTGTATTACGAGCGTCCATTCCCATTGGATAACGGAGAATTTTACACCCGGAAGTAAGTATTTTCCTTAGTGTCGATTGATTTTACAGTGATATCTGCACTACTCATCGACTAAAAAACACCAAATTATCCTTGTTGATTACACAACATTGATTGGTTTGAATTGTGTGCAATGCTTTTGTATTTTCCCCCTTCGAGTCGGAGAAAAAAATGTTTTTCGGAGTTTTAGGATGGCCGAAGACACTACACTACCCAGAATCCTCAGCTATCGTTTGGGACTACACCATGTGCTTAGCTTGACAAACCCCATGATCAGTCCTCAACCTCTGTGATTGGATGTTGGAGTGGCAGTGTGCGAAGTTTACACAGAGTGGCAAAAAGGACTTTGAAATGGAATGAAACCCATCGACGGCACACTATTCAAAACAGGAATCAAACGTGTCCTACCCCCCCCTTAGGTCACAGGCTCCTCCAACAGTGCTACACAATAAAACAGATAGGCCTACACAGAAAAAATAGTGAAATAATGCAATAAGAGTCTACAAGTGATTGGAATATGATATATTAGATAAATAATTTCTAAGTAGCAGCCAAATGAATGTTATGGATGTTGTTTCTAAGTTCAGGTGTTTAATAATCGTATAGCCTGTGGGATGAAGCTGTCTCTGTGTCTGGTGGTTTTAGTCCGGATGCTGCGGTACCGCCTGCTAGACGGCAGCAGACAGAACAGTTTGTGGCTGGGGTGATGGGGGTATTTTATAATCCTGAGCGCTTTCTTTAAGGTTAACCTGGTATTTTTACTCCACTACATTTGTTTTAGTTACTTTACAGATTTGGATTAATGATGTGAAATATAAACAACCCTTAAATCAGACTTTAGTTACACCTGAGTGAAATTCAGTGAAGGTGATCGTCAAGTGCCAACAATCAGGAGAGATATTGGATAGTTGGTGCTTGAGAAGACTAAATATTTATCTGCAGATCCGTATAAAGCATATTCATTACTCGTTATTCTCTAATAGTTAATTAAAGACTGTATATAATTGCTATTTTGCACATCCCTTTCAAGATTTCAAGATTTTCTAAGGTTTATTGACATATCATATACACAACAGTGTAGTTATGCAATGAATGAAAAACTTGGGTCACAGGTTCCTCAACAGTGCATTACAAGACATCTATCAATATGTGTGTACCTCCACCATTACACTGTCGTATTATGCACATTTCTTATACTATCTACATACATAAGATTATAATTAATGTATATAATATCAGTTAAAATAAGTGCTTCAACATAGTTAACATTGCAGGAAAGTTGATTGTCAAGTTCCAAAACAAACCATGCAATTTAGACTTTGTCAGGCTTAATATTTATCGGTAGATAGATACCCCCAAAGCTTTTTTCCTACTTAAAAGAAGACCTTAACCTAAAGTATTCTTTAATGTTTAAATAAAGCCTTATTAGTTAGCACATCCTCCTATCAGGCACTAAACTGTTTTATTCTAGATATCATTTGAGTATCTTCTTGATATTTTCTATTCTATATTTATATCAATCAATCAATCAATCAATCAATCAATCAATCAATCAATCAATCAATCAACAATCAATCCATCAATCAATCAATCAACCATCAATCAATCAATCAATCAATCAATCAATCAATGTTTATTTATATAGCCCAATATCACAAATGTTACATTTGTCTCAGTGGTCTTCACAGTGTGTACAGAATATCAGTATGACAATACGACACCCTCTGTCCTTAGACCCTCACATCGTACAAGGAAAAACTTCCAAAGAAAACCCAGTTTAAAGGGAAAAATGGGAGAAACCTCAGGGAGAGCAACAGAGGAGGGATCCCTCTCCCAGGACGGACAGACGTGCAATAGATGCCGTGTGTAAATTGAAAAGATAATACATTTGCAACATAGGTAGTCCAAATGTTTGGAAATGCATGTGTGTATAATAGGAAGATGAATCCACGAGGATATCCATCCAGGACCACAGCCACGGCTCAAGATCCAGCGCTCGCGATCCAGGACACAGGACCGCAGGATCATCCATGACTCCGGATCCCAGCGTATATAGACACCAAAAAGAAAGACATTTGGGGAAGCTGGGTTAATCGGAACATGAGAGTACACAGGTATAGACAGAGAGAAGGAAGAAGTAAGATGTCCCCCGACAAACTAAGCCTATATCAGCAAAACTAGGGGCTGAATCTAATCAGCCCTAACTATAAGCTTTATCAAAAAGGAAGGTCTTAAGCGTACTCTTAAAAACGGATAGGGTGTCTGCCGCCCGAACACAAACTGGAAGCTGATTCCACAATGTGGAGCTTGATAAGAAAAGGCTCTGGCTCCCATTGTACTTTTAGAGATTCTAGGAACAACCAACAACCCTGCATTCTTGGAACGCAATGCCCTAGTAGGACAGTAGGGTATAATGAGTTCTTTAAGGTAAGATGGCGCCTGCCCATTAAGGGCTTTGTAGGCGAGAAGAAGAATTTTAAATTCTATCCTGTGTTCTATAGGGAGCCAGTGTAAGGCAGCCAGAACAGGAGTAATGTGGTCCCTTTTCCTAACTCTGGTTAGTACACGAGCCGCAGCATTTTGAATCAGCTGAAGCGACTTGACTGACTTCTTGGTACTGCCTGATAATAAAGAGTTACAATAATCCAGCCTAGAAGTAACAAATGCATGGATTAGTTTCTCTGCATTCGATTTTTGCAATGTTACGTAGATGGAAGTAGGCGGTCCTTGAAATTGATTTTATGTGGGACTGATCACGGGGTTTGTCAAGCTAAGCACATGGTGTAGTCCCAAACGATAGCTGAGGATTCTGGGTAGTGTAGTGTCTTCTGCCATCCAAAAACTCCGAAAAAACATTTGTTTCTCCGAATTGAAGGGGGAAAATACAAAGGCATTGTACACAATTCAAACCAATCAATGTTCTGTAATTAACAAGGATAATCTGGTGTTTTTTAGTCGACGAGTAGTGCAGATATCACTGTAAAATCAATCGACACTAAGGAGAGTACTTACTTCCGGGTGTAAAATTCTCCGTTATCCAATGGGAATGGAAGCTCGTAATACAATAGAGGGGACATGATCATTATCTTTTAAATAACGTTAACTAAAGGGAACAATCTATTTGACACAGCTGAAGCTCTGGCCTTCCTTAAAAACTAACTAATTTAATAAAAATCACAGTTGTATTACACACAATGCAGTTTTTTGAGAACACAAATTCGTAATTAATGTAATTTTTACATTCTGACGAAAAATACAAATGATTATGAATACAAATAAAATAAAAGAAGTCTCCCGTGAGTTAATACAAGCTATAAAGTAGATAAAAAACGTTTTATAGAATAAAAGCTCACTGCGGGACGTTGTAGAAATGCGTGTGTGCACCACGACAAAGGAGCCTCATCACTTTACATTGGGGTTGTTTGCGTGGTGCAGACACGTAAATGTAACAAAGTTCGTGACTCCACCACGCATTGTGGTGTTAGGGAGTCGTGGTGGAGTCACGCATTCACACTGAGCATATAACCTTTTCACGTCACTCTACACTCGTCGATCAGAGCGAGCGGAGCACATTTTCTCATCCGCCTCACGGAGCGTGGAAAGTGAGGGGCAGGGCTGCCTCTCTTCCGTCGGCGTGGATAGGAGGTTTACCTGTGCACCTGTGCTGTTGTGGGGAGGTTTTTCCCGGGAAGTCGCGGAGAGACGGAGCGGCTGCACGTTGTTGTTTGGGCCCCCTTTTTCCACCTGCCCAGTTGTGCTGTGGCGGGGACCTGCTTCCACTTGTCGTGTGCTGCTGTCCTGGCGAGATTTTACCCCGGGGGGCGTAACGGAGAGACCGGAGCGGCTTCGCGTTCGGGCTGCGGCCTGCTTTACACCTGCTGTAGCGGAGGCCTGTATCCACCTGCTCCACCTGTCGTGCTCTACGGTGCTGAGGACATTTTACCACGGGGATATCGCTGAGAGACCGGAGCGCCTCTACGCCTCGAGCTGGTCCTGCTTCGCCTATCCTGCTGTAGGCCTACTGAGGAGGTTCTGCACCGGGGATATCGCGAGGAGAACGGAGCGCCTCCACATTTCGGGCCTGCTTGCACGCCTATCCGGATGCTCTGCTGGTCTGGGAAAATGGCCCATATCGGGATTCTGCTGTGCCTGTTAACTGTTTTGGACTATGAGAATATCTCTAGTCATTCTGAGAAGACTACTGGATTCAGGTCTGTTCTGCCACCTGCAGTGGGCATCCCCTGCAAAGGTTCGGATGTGTTACACAAACAATTACCAGTTGCCTTGTCACAGACAATCTGCTCGACAAAATATGTTTGTCTTTTTTATTTTCCTGCGATGATGGTTCTTCAGGACTGCTTCTTAAGCTCTAATCACACTCTCGCAGACTTTTCCGGTGTTTCTAAATTAGATGACAATGTATGTGTGTCATTTAAGAGGAAAAGATGCCTGGTTTTTTTGTTGTTATTACTGTCAGGAAATGTACAACCTAACCCTGGTCCGCCCAGTAGTAATAGTCAGATCGCTACTCCTGCTGATTTTAAAGCTAGGTCTGGGTTGGGTTTCATCCACTTGAATGTGCGCAGTCTGTTAGGTAAACTAGACGCTGATGTCATTGTCTTATCTGAAACATGGCTAAATAAGTCTATTTTGGCCTCTGACATTGCCTTAAATGGTTTTAATGTGTATCGTACCGATCGGCCTAATAAAGGTGGTGGCGTTGCAATTTATGTTAAGAATAAGTTCAGTGTAACCACATTAATTTCCAAATCGATCAGTAAGCAATTTGAATTGTTAGCCTTAAATATAGAAGTGGCAAAGGGTCAACAGGTCATGGTGGTGGGCTGCTACAGACCCCCCTCAGCTGTCAAAGACTCCTTGTCTTCACTAGCAAATCTTTTATCACAACTAGACTACAAGGAAATAGTGCTACTTGGAGATTTTAACTGGGACTGGTTAACTGCAGTGTCAGAGGATTTTAAAAACCTTTGTATCTCTTTAAATGTTACTCAGATTGTGGACAGTCCTACTCGCCCAAATATTAAGTCCCCTAATAAATCCTCCCTAATTGATCTCATTTTAACTAATGTTCCCCATAAATATTCTTCTGTGCGAGTATTTGCAAATGATCTGAGCGATCACTGTGTTGTAGCCACAATTAGGAACACTAAGGTCCAAAAGGTTAAACCTCGCATTATCATCAAGAGAGACATAAAACATTTTGTGGAGCAGGGTTTTGTACATGATCTGTTTGATTTTGATTGGGGTAAAATCGATCTGTGTGCTGATGTTGAAACCGCATGGTCTTATTTTTATCTTGGTTTTATGGAGATCATTGATAGACATGCACCCCTGCGTACATTTAGAGTAAAGGGACGAGACAATCCTTGGTTTTCTGCTGAGCTGTCTAGTCTCCTTCATGAGAGAAACAAGGCCTGGGCAAAGGCTAGGAAATCAGGCTCAGAGATAGAATGGCTGCGTTTTAGGCAGCTAAGGAATAGCTTCACTTCAAATGTAAAAAGTGCAAAGTCGAAGTACTATTTGTCAGTTACCACAGAAAACCTAAATAATCCTAGGAAATTTTGGAAAGCAATAAAATCGATATCAACCGGTGAGATCCGTAATGAGCTACCTCCGTGCCTTACCACAGCATCTGGCCCTATATCGGACAGGGCTACTATGCTAAATTGCTTTAATGAACATTTTGTGTCCTGTGGTTCTCTATTTGATTCTGTCACTAACTCTGCTTCTGTGAACGCTACAGTCTGTGACTCTGAACAACGTGGTCTGGAAAACCCTTTCAGTTTTACCCCTTTTACTGTTGATGTTGTTCATGAAGCCTTATCTAAGCTAGATCCTAGGAAACCGGCTAGCCCGGACAACTTAGAACCTTTCTTTTTAAAGATAGCTGCAGACTTTATTGCTCCACCTCTTACTTCTCTTTTTAACCTCTCCTTCAGCACAAATACAATTCCAAAAGTATGGAAGTCTGCTTATGTCTTGCCTTTACTGAAAGGAGGGGAGGCAACTATTTTAAATAACTATAGGCCAATCTCTAAATTGTCAGTTCTGGCTAAGGTTCTTGAACGCCTAGTGAGTGAACAGGTAAAGGAGTTTTTATGTACAAATGACATCCTGTCTAAACATCAGTCAGGATTCAGAAAGAAACACAGCACCATCACTGCCACAATGAAAGTGGTGAATGACATTACTAGTATTTTAGATAATAAGCAGAGTTGTGCAGCTCTGTTTATTGACCTTTCCAAAGCGTTTGACACCATTGATCATCTCATCTTAAAGCAGAGGCTACTCAGTATTGGCCTATCCAGCCTTGCAGTGGGGTGGTTTGTGAACTACCTCTCTGAAAGGTCCCAATGTGTTCATTTTGATGGACTGTCTTCTGAGTGGTTAAACATTTCTAATGGTGTACCACAAGGTTCTGTTTTAGGACCACTTTTATTCTCCATATATATTAACAGCGTAGGGGATAATGTGGATGAAGCTACTTTACATTTTTATGCGGATGATACTGTGATGTATTGTGCAGGTCCCACCATTAAGGAGGCTGTTGTTAAATTACAGGCTGTTTTTAACACTATTCAGACTCAGTTCTCTGAATTAAAGCTTCTTTTAAATGTGGATAAAACCAAGGTAATGCTCTTTTCAAAAGCAAACAAGACACCAGAGCCTGTTTTAGATATTGTAACTACGCAAGGAACAAAACTTGAAGTTGTTGCCTGTTACAAATACCTTGGTATCTGGCTTGATGATTGTCTCTCTTTTAAACTTCATTTCAATAACCTGCTAAAAAAACTGAGGGTTAGGCTAGGGTTCTTTTTCAGAAACAAGTCCTGTTTTCTCGCTTGAGGCCAGGAAAAGGCTAGTCACTGTGACCTTTTTACCTGTGCTGGACTATGGGGATCTGGTCTATATGAATGCACCTGCCAATTGCCTGGTCAAGTTAGATGCTGCGTATCACAGTGCACTGAGATTTGTGACAAACTGTAAAGCATTAACCCATCACTGTACCCTGTATGCAAGGGCTGGTTTGCTTTCACTAACTGTACGGAGGCTCAGTCACTGGTACATTTTTATATACAAAGCCATGCTAGGGAAACTTCCATCTTATATCTGCTCCCTGATCTCACGGAAAATTGTAAGTGGCTACTGCCTGAGATCGAATGCTGTGGTTTTATTAAATGTTCCAACTGCTAGGACTGTCTTAGGGAAGACAGCTTTTAGATGCGCAGCTCCTCTGTCTTGGAATAGTCTGCAAATTAAATGGAAACTGAACAATCTGGTGCCACTAAATGTTTTTAAAGCTCGGTTGGATGCTAGTCAATCAGAAGCTATTGGTACCTGTTTATGTGGATAATTATGTAAATGATGCTGTATGATGTCCTTTTGTTGTTCTGTTTATGCTTTTATGTTTCATGTGGAACTACTTGAACAGGTCTCCCTTGGAAAAGAGATCAATGATCTCAATGGGATTTTATCTGTATAAATAAAGGTTTGAAATGAAATGAATTCTGGTGAGATCAGGTTGGCCTTGCTGATGAAGCTGTATGCTAATGGTAAACTGCACCCCACTATATAACCTAGCTAGCTAGCTAGTTGCTTGTTTGCTAATACCAAAATGTGTGTTTTTTTATCACGGCAATGATATGTGATGAATGAATGAAATAGCATGGCGTTAACCAATAGAGCGCCCATCCCCTTTATTCTACATGCTAATGTTCCATAAGAGTTTAATAAAAAACTAGGGCTGTCAAACGATTAACATTTTTAATCGGATTAATCACAGCTTAAAAATGAATTAATCATGATTAATTACCATTCGAACTATGTCCAAAATATCTCATTTCTTTATGTATATTGTTGTGGGAATGGAAAGATAAATGAAAGAAGGCGGATATATCCATTTAACATACAGTATGTATGTTTATTATAACATTTTTCTGCGTGTCAAAATGAAAGACAGCCCACACACCTATCAATCATCAAACCGTGGGGTCTTAATTCATTACGTGTTGATTTCTATCAACGGGGGAGTACTTCAGGAAAGTCGGGGGGGGGGGGGGGGGGGGGGGGGCGGCTAGTGGAGTACTTCGTGACCACAGAGTTTGAACGTTGTGATCAGCTGTTTTAGCGCAGTTCTCCAGTGAAGGGGGGGGAGTCTCCCTCCGCAGCCGGCTGGTGTAGTTTTGGCACAATTCCGTTGTATAGACCGAGGTTAACACAGCAGCCCTGTCATAGGCGGAGTTTGACATTTGCGCTTGGGGGGGCAAACCTTTTTTACTGACGTCAGTACCACTGAGTATGACTTTTCCATGCCCGCCGTACACACACTCTCATATGGAAGGGACAGTCTCTCCCCCCAACAACAGTGCATTACATAACTGTAAAACTTATCATAACATCTTATACTTATTTGATAACTACTATATCCCTTGGTTACTTGAACACTCTACAATATTATTAACCAGTGTCCTACCTTATTAAAATATTGATATATACGAAATATTTGTATTGGAACAGTTTTCGACGTAGTAATGCTGTAATATATTTCAGCCACTAGGGGGGCAATGCCCCCCGCAAAATCCGCCTATGAGCCCTGTCTGTGCACACGGAGACCGACTCTGTCGTACGCAAATGCGCTTTGTGACACAAGTGACGGTACGCATTTCAGATTACGCACATAACCTGCGTTATGTGTTACCTGTACTACAGCAAAAGTATTCTCCGTCGGGACTTCCTGCAACAACACCACGCCGTTATCTTGATTCTGATTGGCCAGAAGACATTATCAAAGATGTTCTATTCAGAAGACGATCACTACGTGACACAAGTTTTCAAAACCGTTTCTGGTCTTCGGTATTTCCAGACAAGTGGCTACTGAAATCAATCTTACTAACTGCTGTCTGTGCAATTTACTCCGCGCGAGTTGGCGGACTTTATTTTGCTTACTTTAACATCATTTTTCATGATGGGGCTAAGCCATTTCTTGGTATGGGTGTTGCCTACCCCAGCCATACCCTGGCGCTGCCACTGGTGGGATGTATGGGGCGGGCCATTCTGCACATGCGTTAAATGCGTTAAATATTTTAACGCGATTAATTCAAAAAATTAATAACCGCTGTTAAAGCGATAATTTTGACAGCATTATAAAAAACATAATTTATTTAATCTAAATCCTGTAACAACACTAATGCCCATCACGCTGACTTGAAGTTGTAATTCATTTCCAGGTCATCTTTTCAGGTTCATACAGTTCTATGAGCTGCTTTGGCATTGCAAATGCACTGGCACTCTGCTGTAGATTTCAAACAGGGGGGGGGGGGGGGGGGGGGGGCGGCTAGTGGAGTACTTCGTGACCACAGAGTTTGAACGTTGTGATCAGCTGTTTTAGCGCAGTTCTCCAGTGAAGGGGGGGAGTCTCCCTCCGCAGCCGGCTGGTGTAGTTTTGGCACAATTCCGTTGTATAGACCGAGGTTAACAGCAGCCCTGTCATAGGCGGAGTTTGACATTTGCGCTTGGGGGGGCAAACCTTTTTTACTGACGTCAGTACCACTGAGTATGACTTTTCCATGCCCGCCGTACACACACTCTCATATGGAAGGGACAGTCTCTCCCCCCAACAACAGTGCATTACATAACTGTAAAACTTATCATAACATCTTATACTTATTTGATAACTACTATATCCCTTGGTTACTTGAACACTCTACAATATTATTAACCAGTGTCCTACCTTATTAAAATATTGATATATACGAAATATTTGTATTGGAACAGTTTTCGACGTAGTAATGCTGTAATATATTTCAGCCACTAGGGGGGCAATGCCCCCCGCAAAATCCGCCTATGAGCCCTGTCTGTGCACACGGAGACCGACTCTGTCGTACGCAAATGCGCTTTGTGACACAAGTGACGGTACGCATTTCAGATTACGCACATAACCTGCGTTATGTGTTACCTGTACTACAGCAAAAGTATTCTCCGTCGGGACTTCCTGCAACAACACCACACCGTTATCTTGATTCTGATTGGCCAGAAGACATTATCAAAGATGTTCTATTCAGAAGACGATCACTACGTGACACAAGTTTTCAAAACCGTTTCTGGTCTTCGGTATTTCCAGACAAGTGGCTACTGAAATCAATCTTACTAACTGCTGTCTGTGCAATTTACTCCGCGCGAGTTGGCGGACTTTATTTTGCTTACTTTAACATCATTTTTCATGATGGGGCTAAGCCATTTCTTGGTATGGGTGTTGCCTACCCCAGCCATACCCTGGCGCTGCCACTGGTGGGATGTATGGGGCGGGCCATTCTGCACATGCGTTAAATGCGTTAAATATTTTAACGCGATTAATTCAGAAATTAATAACCGCTGTTAAAGCGATAATTTTGACAGCATTATAAAAAACATAATTTATTTAATCTAAATCCTGTAACAACACTAATGCCCATCACGCTGACTTGAAGTTGTAATTCATTTCCAGGTCATCTTTTCAGGTTCATACAGTTCTATGAGCTGCTTTGGCATTGCAAATGCACTGGCACTCTGCTGTAGATTTCAAACAGCCAAGGATTTCCTCACTTCTCAGAATCAAGTCAAAGGTCAACATTTTAGGCATTATTGTATTGTCTCATCCTTACAAAATGTTAGGCTGTTAAATATGCAGAAAACACCACAGCATTTTCTTTATTTTTGTTTTCTTTATTTAGTTAAAAAGCAAAAAATCTCCCATAATAACAAAACTCTTTCCCTTCCTGGCTACCCCTCTCAGTGTGTATTTAAACCACATTGCTCTGCCAAGGTGATATATTTGTGCAATCACACACAAGAAGGCCCTCAGAGGATTGGCCTCACTACCAACAATACCAGGACTTATACTGGTTCCATACAGTTTAATGGGTTGAGGAGAATGTAACCACACTGTGTATACAACCCTCTCAGAGAAAGAGGCGGGGGGACTACTGAGGGGCAAATGAGAGAGAGAGTGCAGGGGGTAATGTGACCTGGTTCAAACCCCACTGCAGTCAGCATGTCGCTGTGTCCTGGACTCCCTGGGCAAGACACTTCACCCCAAATTGCTCCTTTGGGGATTGTCCACAGTATTGAGTATGTAAGTCGCTTTGGATAAAAGCGTCTAACAAGTAACATGTAATGGAATGTAATGAGGGGATGGGAAAAATATGTGCGAATGAAAGTGAGTTTATGGGGTACAATAATAGAATTAAAACGACTTGCTACCCTGTCACTCATCCAAATAAGTCAAAGGTTCTTTCATATTTTTACCTTCAAGTTGTCATCTATTTCCAACATAACATTTATGAATCTGCAACAACTCAGGAGGAAATTATATTTGCCCACATTTCTTAAATGTAAGGCTCTCAAAGTTAATGGGGTTATAACAGTAAGTGGTTTTAACGTAACACTTTTGTTTGATGCATTCATGCATGTTCTGTTATGATGACTCTTTGCCAGAAGTTGGAAGGCAAGTAGCAAACAATGGCTAACGAAATAGTCCAAAACAGATACATTTAACCAGACCAGGTTGATTGTAAGACCAACAAGAAACAGTATTGGGGAGCCAATATGATGACAACATAACAGTTATAGCCATTAGGAGATCAACAATAGTAAATTCTTATTAAATGGGCAATGTCTTCTTCTGGTATTCTCTTTGAGCAGCTGTTTTTTAGGGTATATTTTTTTTACATTTGAGCTTTATTAACTCCATTTATTAATGCTGAATCAACTATGAGTTGTTCCTGTTGCAATGTAATTACAAGCATCTAGCACATACAGTATAATGACAATTTAATGACAAGTCACTTAATTTGGTTACGAGTTCAGCTACTTAGTAGCTATAGCTTTGAGGGTCTTCTAGACACCTTTGTGTTTTTTCCCATACATGTCACCTGTTTCTCTAATTGTTTACGCAGGCCAACAAAATAGTGAATCAATGAATTCTACTGTCTTGAATTAATAAGGTCATTCCTGCGCTACCGACTGCCACTGAATGGCATGAAAGAGTTTTTAAGTATACCAGCCACTAGGTAGCAGGCACAGACGCTCAACAATGGCAAATTATTTGCAGCAACTACAAAATATATTTTGGACTTATTTAGTGAAATGGGCCAATTTCCCATGGCAAATCTGACAATCTCTCACGGCACACTGGTATGCCATGGCACAGTGGTTGAAAGTCACTGACCTGAGAGCAGAATACAAATGATGTACCCTATCAACCCCTGTAATTGCTATCCCATCCAAATGGGGTTTAAAAGCGACTGCAGTCCCTCTCAGCTCTAGTTTCAGATTCCGCTAAAAGTAACTGGGTAAGTCCCTACAAGCAACACCTTACACATAACACATAGTAATGTTTTTTTGATAGTATGAAGATATTGACTATTGCAGCTTTAAAACACAGTGTAGGATGTTTGCAGGAATTTGCAGAATATGACAATTCCCCCATATCACACACTTTTCTACAAAAAACCTCATACTAAGGTTTCAGTTTGGATGAGACCAAGTAGGGGCGGTGTGGCAATAAAAAGCTTTTATTAACTGTGAAAGCAAAGCAGACGTTGTCCGTGGTGTTGACGATGGCACACCCTCTTCAGTGACGACTGAAACCTTCACACAGATTCAGCCTCACCATAATGTTTATGAAAGTAGAGTAACTATATTCTTTCTTTCTCCCCTCTCTCTCTGCTCCTCCCTGGTAATTCAATCAGAGGATTAAATGTCGCAACATCAGATCTGGATTTCGACACTATTCCCATTATTATTATGGAGATGGTTGCTTGATAAACAAAGACAGAGGAAATTGGCGTCTCCCTGAAATGTCAAACGAGAGCACAACCACCTCGTTCGCAGAGATTTAAAGAGAAGGATACATTTTCCAATACTACTATTTTTCCATGTTTGTTAAAGGAAATCAAAACTGAACTGTTTAGTTTGGCGATTTTATGCAACAGTATTGTCTGACACATTTTTCAACTAGCTTCATAGTAATTGCAGTTTCCTCTACAGTCATTTTATGCTATTTTAAATGCTGGAATTCAGTGGTGAAATGTATCATGTCTGGTGTTTTGTCAATACATTATGTATTAGGGAAGGCTGTGGCTGTCAGGATTCTCAGGTTATGTCACGTTTGTAGTTTTGTCTGTGTTGGTGTTTTTCTTGTCTTTGGGTTTCCTGTTTTATTGTGTAAAGTGTTCACCCCCGTTTCCTGCCTGTCTGCTTTCTGTCTGTTTCCCTCCCTGATTACCCGATTGTGTTCACCTGTTGTCCTTGTGTTTCTCCTCCCCTGTCCAGCTGTGTCTTGTTCTGTGATTACCCTTCTGTGTATTTAGTCTAGTCTTCCCCTGTGTTCCATGTCGGTTCATTGTTTTCCCCTCCATGTTATTCCACGGTCTGTGTTCCTTGTGCTGCTTTGGATACGTAACAGAATGAACCGACCAAATTTGGACTCAGCAGATTTCAATGTTTTGGCCCCACAGGCGGAATGTCTTGGGTATTCTCTGGAGTACATTTTTTACACCTGGAAGAACGCCTCATCTAGACGGGGTAAAGAGGCTGCTTTGAAGGAGGCACGCCGGGAGGTTGCTCGCAAGCCCTGGCTCAGGAGCTTGTTGCCGGAGTGGCTACAAACCTTTTCAAGTAGCCCTGAAGAATTGGCACAAGCTTCTAACCCTTTCCTGGGATCCAACTACTGTCCTGTTGAAGGTCCACAGAGTCTCCAAAAAGCCTCTAGGAGACGCAGGGCCAGGATTCCAGCCCGTGCTCCAACAGCCATGATCCCGGCTTCAGTTCCGGTTTCCACAGCCATGGATCCATGCACCAGTACCGGCCCGCAGAGCTATGTTTCCTTGCTCGATTACCTGGCCCACACAGCCATGGTCCAGGCCTCTGTTCCGGTTCCAGCAGCTCCAGTTCCAACCTCAGACCTTTTCTCAGGAACCCGTCTGGCGTTTGGAGGTCCACGGAGCCTCCAAAAGGTCTCTGGAAGATGCAAGGCCAGGATTCCAGCCCGTACTCCAGCGGCTCCGGCCCCAGTTCTGGCCCCAGCGGCCATGGTTCCGGCCCTGGTTCCGGCCTCAGCAACCATGGTTACAGCCCCAGTTCTGGCCCCAGCAGCCATGGTTCCGGCCCCACCTCTAGTCACTTCTCTAGTCACTTCTCTAGTCCCTTCCCAAGTCCCTTCCCAAAGTCCCTTCTCTAGCCCCTTCTCCAGTCCCCTCTCGAGTTCCATCTCTAGTCCCGCCTCTAGTCAATTCCCTAGTCCCATCTCTAGTCCCTCCTCTAGTCACTTCTCGAGTCCCCTCTCCAGTCCCCTCTCGAGGTCCCTCCTCTAGTCCCTCCTTTAGTCTCTGCTCTAGTCCCTCCTTTAGTCCCTCCTCGAGTCCCCTCTCTAGTTCCCCTCTCAAATCCCCTCTCGAGTCCCCTCCTCTAGTTCCTCCTCTAGTCCCTCCTCTTGTTCCTCCTCTAGTCCCCTCTGGAGTTCCGTCTCTAGTTCCCCTCTCGAGTCACGTCTCAAGTCCCTACCCAATGTCCTGGTCTGTTGGAGGTTCCGCTGGGGGTCCTGCCAACTCCATGTCCTGTCCCGTTGGAGGCCCCGTCGACTACTCCTCTGCCGGGGGTCCTACTAATCGTATGTCTGTCCCGTTGGAGGTCCCGCCGTCTACTCTCCTGCCGGGGGTCCTGCCAATCCTTTGTCCTGTGCCGTTGGAGGCCCCGCCGACTGCTCTTCTGCCGGGGGTCCTGCCAATCCTATGTCCTGTTCCTCTGGGGGTCCCGCCGACAACTCTTCTGCCGGGGGTCCTGCCAACCCCTTGTCCTGTTCCGTTGGAGGCCCCACCATCAACTGTCTCACCGGGGGTCCTGCCAACTACTGGTCCTCTTCCGTGGGGGATCCTGCCGAAGCCTGTCCCACTGGCTCCGGTTCCTGTTCGGCCAACACCGGGTCCTGCCCGGCCTCCGGAGCTGTCTGGTCTTCGCCCTCGAGCCCGGCCCCCCTCGAGCCCGGCCCCCTGAGAGCCGCGGTCTTCTCCCTTGAGCCCGGCCCCCTGAGTGCCGCGGTCTTCGTCCTCGGGCCCGGCCCCCTGACTCTTCCTGCCGCTGCTTTTGCCCTCATGCACGGCCCCCTGAGTTTGCCCGCTGTGGCCTTCACCCCTTTTTGAACTTTGCCTTGCCCCCGGGCCTTCCGCCCGAAACCCCCTCCTTGGTCTCTGCCTTGCCCCCGGGCCTTCCGCCCGAGACCCCGTCCTTGGTCTCTGCCTTGCTCCCGGGCCTTCCGCCCGAGACCCCCTCCTTGGTCTCTGCCTTTCCCCCGGGCCGTCCGCCCGAGACCCGTCCTCCAGACCCCCTCCACCCACCCTTTCTTGGCCCTAGTTAGGTGTCCTCCCTCCGGTCCCCCTCCACCCACCCTGCTGGACCTTTTTATGGGACGTTTGGGATCCGTCCCTTGAGGGGGGGGTTCTGTCACGATTCTCAGGTTATGTCACGTTTGTAGTTTTGTCTGTGTTGGTGTTTTTCTTGTCTTTGGGTTTCCTGTCTTATTGTGTAAAGTGTTCACCCCCGTTTCCTGCCTGTCTGCTTTCTGTCTGTTTCCCTCCCTGATTACCCGATTGTGTTCACCTGTTGTCCTTGTGTTTCTCCTCCCCTGTCCAGCTGTTTCTTGTTCTGTGATTACCCTTCTGTGTATTTAGTCTAGTCTTCCCCTGTGTTCCATGTCGGTTCATTGTTTTCCCCTCCATGTTATTCCACGGTTTGTGTTCCTTGTGCTGCTTTGGATATTTTGGATTCTGCCTTGTTTTTGCCACAGCTTTATTATTTAATAAAGCTCGCTTTTCGTTATTCTGCATTTGAGTCCTACCTGCTTCACCCATACGTAACAGTGGCTCAGTGGACTAGTGCGCTGTTCTTCGGATCAAGGGGGCACTAACCCACACTGCCCACCGTATTGAGTGTATGTAAGTCACTTTGAGTATATGTAGAATACTCATCATTGAAATGCGTAATTGTTAAAGAAAAATCATGTCTTAGATGTATTTTATATTGGGCAGATTTACGTACAAATCCATTGGGTAGTATAATTAATAAAGTGTTCTACTGTACAGTAATTTCAACTTGCCCAAAAAAGGCTTAAGAGTTCCATGACTCAGAAGTTTATAACTGACTCTTCACTAGAAAAACAGCATTGGTTGTTTTCTTCAGTAGTGTGAAACAAGGTTTGCGTTTTTCTGGGAAGTGACCTCTTGAGGTAGTGTAATTACTGTCTGTCATTGCCTTGAACATGCCATCTTGTTGCAAAGAATATACTACTAATGAATCTTGTCACCACCTGTAGTTTACATGCAGTTTGTGTGGTTTTCAGCTTTGTGTGCAGGGAGGACTTCCCTTAATGAAGAGGCTTTAACTTAATCAGTGTAGTGGCGATGGCCCAGGTGTCAAAATATGACTTTTACATGTGTGATGTAACTCACAATGCAGAGAATCCTGCCAACAGCTGGATGCTGTTAGGAAGTGCTGAGTGAGCATTGCACTTTGGGACTGATCCGAGAGATGAACTGATGTCAAACACAAAACAACCTCAGCCTCGTACCTGTCTGTGCAATCACGTTCAACACACCCAACAACACTGTCCTTTAACCTTTAACCTTGAGTCCACGTTTCATTACATTCTGTTTTGGTTTTCTTCACTCCATGCATGAGATTCATTTTCTCCTGAAAATGAGCTGTGACTCTTATCAAGTACCACAGTTTTTGGGGTCTTGACCCTTAAATACAGAAGTCAGTATAAACTGGAGTAAATAGCTCCTTTGTTGACAGTCTTCAGGAAGCTGACTGTAAATGAACTCAAAATACTGTTTTCGTATAAGGTTGACACCTATTTGTTTATTTCCTGCGTACAAAAGTTCTACTTATCTCTACATCACGAGATGCACAAAACAGAGATACATCCACAGTGATGCAAAGCCGGTTCACGTAATGAATGTAGGACAATTGTTATGTAGAGCAGGAGGCTGAAGGCCAGCCACTGTTAAACTGCTTTATTAAAAACAATGGACATCTTGCTGGAACGTGGTCTAAAGTGCATTGAGGCCACATTTGATTTGTGATGCATATTTAATGACTGAACTAAACTAGAATTGTTTGTTAACTTAATTGGTCAGCAAGATTGCAGATTTAACTGAAATCCGAGCATGAACAATTCATTGATAGGTTCCATCTGGGAAAGAAACTGATTATTTGAAGTGATTATTGACCTGAACAAATATTGGGTAGCAGATATAATCTTTGTAAAGATAATTCATGTTTCCTTGCAGTTCAGTGCAGGACACTGCAACACCAAACTTACACAAATTGAATTAGAACTGTCCGGCTACTTCATCATCAAATGAATGCATTGTTCAATGATGGGAAAAAAAGCATTAAAGAGCACGTTTAAGTCTGTTATTTTAAAGCTTCTCACGATTGTCTTATTGGTTTGAATATGTTCCAGACATATTTAAAACTAATTGGTAACTGCTGTTAGGATTGAACAGCATGGGATTGGTTTTGTTTCTTTAACAGAAAGATTATGGTAACCTTGGTAGTCCTGGACCAAAAGGAAAGTAAATGGATGACCCATTTTTCCTGAGGATAACATGCATTCAATTGTCAATGTTAGGTAGAGCTAGCTTTAATATTTCCATTTATGTGTTCATCAAATTTGATGGCTTAACATTAGTTTTTAAGGAATTTTACTCAAACTGGTTTCATTTCGTTCCAATCCATAACATTGATGATATTTCACTGAATACATGGAAACTTGACATGCTGATGGAGTACTAAGAAAGGTCAAAGGCTCACCGAAGTCAGCACAATTAATTCTCCAGTGACAATATACCAAAAATCATGGCAACCCAATCAAGAGGTATTTCATTTGTACCAAGGTGGAGGACCAACCAACTGACAGGCTAGCATTGCCATCCTTAAAGCCATGTTGTAGTGTGGACTCAAATGATCAGAACAGTTTTTAATAAACTCTAATCCCGAATAAAGTTGACAGTAAATTATCTATCACACTTTTTTTCTATCCTCACTGAAAACCAGTGGGATGATGCACCTCAGCTTTCCTGGTAAAATATTTAAGGAATTCCTAGACGCAGCCTTTAAACTCCCCGCCCTGCAATAACCATGAGAAAGGTTCGGAAATACATACTAATGTCTCTGTGTGATTTATGACAGGAATGAGTTTAGAGTCTACTCATCTGAGACACCAGTGACTCAAACTGTTGCATGAAAGCGGTTATGTTTACCTGACCTTAAACCCTGATATATCTGTGTTTATACTTTATGTGTCTGAATCACTTGGTCCAATGAAAGGCTGAACTAAAGAATAAATAAAAGCATGGTGTAGAGTGAAGTTGTGGAAAGATCTTGTCTTTAGCAACAGATTTAGCAACATCGCTAAAGAGCTGCACTACAAGTTCTACAACAATACCCTTTTGTGTTAAAAGCCCAATGTAAACTATGGCAAGTTGGTCCTCTATAAAATAGCTGTCAAAATATAAAAGGGTGATTAGTCTTTGTCTACAGACTCTACAGTATGCTGTGGATTGACAAGTTAGAAGAAAACGTTCCTGTGTACTTGGAAGCTCACATCGGTTAAGTTAGCAGTGTTAGGATATAAAGTTAATCTGTCAACATTTCGCCAGGTTTAAGGCTCACAAAGTTACACGAGCAACACATTCTCACACCCATCTCCTCTTAAATGGCCTCTTGGTCTAAACTTCAAGCTATAAAGCTCAAGATCCCCTTTTTATGGCTTCAGTTCGGAGGGTCACGGACAACATATACATGTTCTGTTTGTTTCCAAGTAAACATCCTTATACATTCATAGGGAGTTTAGGTTAAGTCAACACAAGTACTTAAAGTTAAAAGGCTGATGTGGTTGAGGTTAACTTTAGTGCCAAATGAGTCAAGTGACGAACGAGTGACGTAAAAGTCATGTCACCAACTAAAAAAAAATGAGTCATGTGACAATCTGGTCACGTAGGACTGCCAATAGACATGACAAAATATAAACTTCAACTTTTAATATCATTGGACATATACACCTGTCTCCTGAATGGGAGCTGTGGGTTTGTTTGGCCCATCCACCCAGCATGTACTTGGGTTGAATTTGTATTGCCAGTAATATTGGCTGGGTTGTGTTTACATTGGATTTATTTGGGAGCAGAGTGCGTCACATACAGATGCTAAATGAGGCCTCTGTGTGTTCCTATCAGAAGCCGAGAAGCACTAACCAACAAGGGGATAGTGTAAACGCTTCCTGCCAGCAAAACAGGAAAGACCTACAGTATGTATGTATGAATCAGTAAATGTCTGTTTTAAAGGGTAAACACACTGAAACCAGATGGCAAACATTTGGAAAAGGGGCGATACCTTGTTCAGAGTTTGGCTAAAAGCGTGACCACATCACCCCAATTCTGGCCTCATTGCACTGGCTTCCAATTCGGTTCCGCATTGATTTTAAACTCCTTTTATTTGTTTTTAAAGCACTAAATGGGCTGGCTCCGGCCTATGTAGCCAAACTCCTCCATCGCTACAACCCAGCCAGAGCATTAAGGTCGGCTGACCAGCTGCTGCTGGTAGTGCCCAAGACCAGGCTCAAAACCCGAAGGCACCGAGCATTCGCAGCAGCTGGCCCCAGGCTCTGGAACACTCTGCCCCTCCATGTGAGGTCGGCCCATACCCTAGGGGTTTTTAAATCAACACTAAAAACTCACTTCTTCTCCCTGGCCTTCTAGTCAGAGCGAAGCACGACTCATGACATTTCCCTGTGTTTGATTTTTATATTTGCTGTTGTAATATATTGTCTTCTTTTTGTGAATGTAGTAATGTGTTATTTATTATTTGCATGTACAGCACTTTGGCTCGACCAAAAATCGTGCGACATAAATAAAACCTGATTTGATTCCGATCAGCTGTTAAAGAAAAAACACTTGCTGTGACATCATGGAGTAATAAATATTTTAAAAGTTTCAACTCACAGCAGATGATTTCTGCTGTATGTGATCCACAGTTGAATTGTTCTTTAAATTGAGAGCAGCTGTTTGGATGGATAGCAAATAATTTGAATGCTGGATCAATGTGTTTAAGAAAGGAATTGGCGGCTGCAATAAAAGTAAAATATGATGTTGTTTTTCCATGCAGGATCAATACATGTACTACTGCATGTAGTATTTGCAGACAATTTGCAATTGTCTTATCATTCTTAATGTAGACTTCACTTTGTATGACCAGACCCAAGAGAATCTAAGACATTCACATCTTACTGTAGAAGAAATGCCTGATATGGTTCTGTTGCTGAATAAAATAAAATGTGTCACTATGAACTCCTGCAAAGCCTATAAGTATTCCTGCTGAACGGAAGTTCCTGATCTCTGACCCCTAATGCTGCGTCACAGGAAGTGTTGGGATAAGGAGTCTGCTTCAACAGCCATGAAAGTACTTATCAGAGATACAAGCCAGACATGGTGACTAACTGCACTGCCAACGCAAATTATAAAGAGAACATTCACTTTACAAAGACCACATGAACTTGTACATTTCATTTGATGGATTAATCACACTAAATACAAAAGGGATGTTGTTGATACAGCGAGGTAAAAATACTAAAAAGGTCTTAAAGCAACACACGTCTGTGCACATCAGCTGTTTGAAACATTTGGCTTTTGTGCATTTGACATGAGACATGCTATTTAACACTGAGTGAATGTTACAGTAAGCATTTATACTTTTCAGAACCATTTAACAAAAAACAGTTTATGTGAAATCTCATGTCACAGTATGGTAATGATCTCATAATCTTGTTTGTACAAAGATTGTGTGTAAACATTGCAGTTTAGGACTTAATATGTTTTGTTATATTTTCCAACAATGCTTGGCTTTTTCATCAGGAAATGAAGAAGGTACAAACGGTGATGATGTTGATAGGTGACATGAAACAATGACCTAGAGTTTGTTATCTGGGTTCGTAGGGTTCGCCAGGTGATGTTCCATCATATTGCTAGTACGGCAATTCAATTAAAAGCAGGAGCATTACAAATTTGACAGTGGCACATTATGGTTTGTTGTTTTAGGGATTGGCATCCTTTGCTTTGTCACTCTAATCTTCATCAGAAATAAGCACAAAGCTGGGTTGAACACACATGGAACTGCTCTGTTCTCCCCACACGATTATGTTGCTCAACATCTGTTAAAAGTAACAACACGGACCACAAACTCTGTGCCAAAACATTGGTTCAATATTAGAATATGGGGGATTCAAAAGCACACTGAATGAAAGCATTGATAAAAGCCTAACACAATAATGTATTTTGTTTTAAAAAGATAACTGGTTTTATATCTGGTTAGCTCACATGAGAAGGACATTCTACATACTGTCCTGTAGCTCTACTTATGTGCAGAAGAAAGTAACTGCCTGGAGCCTTTTGTTTTAATTATGCACTATAGAGTTACGTTATACAGATGCAACCACTGTATGTCTTAATTTTGATGGTATATTTGAACTTCTCCAGCCCCACAGGGGATTTCCTCAGAAAATCCGATTGCATCCAAGTCTTAGCTGGAAACATGTTAGAGACGAAAGTTGGAGAACGTCCACCGTGCTGCCGGTGTGATAACGAAAGATGCTCTGATGCACAAGAGCCATAGTTCTGCAGTTGACACAAGGACACAGACAGAGGGAGCGCATAGGGATAAAAGGGGCTTTCCATTGCCCTAGTTTCCATGACCCAGTGTGTGTGTATGGCGGTAATGGAGAGTACGATTAGCTCTTTGACGAGAACCACAGCTTTAACTGGCTCACATTCAAAAGTGACAGTGGAAATGTGATGAATAGGAAAACAAATATGCAAGAAATCTGTGAAACCATGTCTGTGTGTCTGTGTGCTCTCACAGGTGGGCCGAATGCACATTCTTGTTAGGTTACTTTGCAACCACAACTTCTCACGTTACTTCCTGGACTTTAGATGCAATAAAAACCATCAAGCATCAAAGAGCATTCCCATATCTGGACTAATGCAGTGGCAGTGACTGATGCTGGGCAGAAGCCAGACTGCAGGAGACAAAAGAGTTGGGCTACATATTTGTGGTGAATATTAGGGGTTTTAAATCCCAATTGGGATTTAAAACAGAACACAGTTCTCAATTATCGAAGCCAAGCAATTGTCAGTCACCAGTTATGTTCCACACTAAGTATACTGTACTTCGAGTTATTGTATCCCTTCAGAATAATTTAAGCAAGGCACCGTATACACAGTCATGCTAGCAGTTCTATGAGGCTGTACTTAGGCCCAGATCTGCTCAGCTAAATGCCAGATGTCCAACTTTTTAGTTTAGCATGCTCGCAGCCTAACAGTTGCTCATTAGCACAAATCATGAAGTTCAACTGAGGCTGATGGGTTTTTCATTAGTTGTGCAGGTATAAACCAAAGTACTAGACACATTTTGACCTGATAATGTTTCTAGAAGAAAAGTCAGAGATCATGAATGTCTGTATACAACATTTGGCGGTGGACTGAAAGTCAGTGGCTCAGCACATTCATTAAGATTAATGTTTTCGGAACCATGATTGCCTGTAGAAATGGTCATGGATTTCTATTGTTGGTATTTCTATGTGTTGGTATATGCAGTTTTTTTACACTTTCCTAATCACAGTTAGATTGAGGAATGTATTTGTATGTATGCAAGTCATTCTGTGCACCGCAAATGCCACTTTCGGTGGATACTCCCCAATGACCTCTCATCTCTGGGCTGTTTCAAGTAGCTTCATTACACCACTGCTCATCAGCCTCAGCTGTACTTGTGTGAACTGCTAGTTGACAAACTTCAGCTTGCGAACATGCTAAACTAAGAAAATGAAAATGGTACTTTTATACCTACTTAGCATCAGTATATTAGCTTTGTAAATTAGAGCATGTTAGTTTTAGTTTTAAGTGCACCTGTGAATTAATACAGGATACCAGAGTTCCTTGCATGGCTGTAGACTTACTCATGCTTTTATTTTTCTAGGTCACTGGAGGTGAGTGGTAACTCCATTCTGTCAGTATTACTTAAACTACATAAGCTACTTATGTTACAACTCAGTGACCCCCAAAAAACTATAGGTTACTTACGTAACCCCAGTTCTAAGAGTAACATGAAGTGAGATGTCTCACTATGGGATGCGCCTCATCGCGGAGCAAACAGAAGCATCAATCTCATTACGCCAATCCTGATTGGCCGGTGATACTTGACGTCAACGTCAGGGGAAATCACCCCCTATAAGTAGCCTGCGCCACGACGCATGCGTCATTCAAAATAAGCACCTCTTCTCGCTTCACCATAGCAAGGAGGGCCGTCTGGTGAGACATCTCACTTCATGTTACTCTGAGTCCTGGGGTTACGTAAGTAACCTATAGTTCTCATTCATAACACTCCGTTCGATGTCTCACTATGGGATATTGTAGCTCCCGTATTGCCAGACGAGCTTATCTCGAAGATCACCGATCAACCAGAATTTAACAGGTGGAGTCCCGACTCAACAAGGTGCCCAGCACTGCTCGGGCCACGCTTGGAGCGGAGATGTCCAGCCTGTAAAAGCGGACAAAAGTGAGTGGCGAAGACCAGCTTGCCGCCGCACAGATATCCTGGATGGAAACACCCTTGAACAAAGCCCAGGATGTAGCCAGGCCCCGAGTCGAGTGAGCCCGCAGACCCAAAGGTGCTTGCAGATTCTGACTCGTAAAGGCCAAAGCAATCGCCTCCACGATCCAGTGGGATAGTCGTTGCTTAGTAACAGGCTTACCCTTGTGAGGTTTAGCCCAGGACACGAAGAGTTGGTCATTAAGACGAAGCTCTTTTGATCTGTCCATATATGTGTGCAAAGCCCGGACTGGACACAATAAATCCTGCTGCTGCTCCCTGGAGGAAACCAGCTGCGGAGGAAATGCCTCAATGTCAATTGGGGTACACGAACAAACCACCTTTGGTGTAAAGGCAGGTTTGGGTTTCAACAACACTCTCGTTTGCCCTGGGGCGAACTGAGTGCATGAGGGATGTACAGACAGTGCATGGATATCACTGACCCGTTTAGCGGATGCCAGGGCCAGTAACAGCACTGTCTTGAGTGACAGATGTTTCATGTCAGCTCCCTCCAGGGGTTCAAATGGGGTCATTCTGAGCCCATTTAAAACCACTGCCAAGTCCCATAAGGGCACCAGCGACCTGGAGACAGGGAGGAGCCTGCGCGCTCCCTTCATAAAATGGCAAACCAAAGGATGTTGGCTAGCCGTCTTACCCTCAAAGCCCACATGGCATGCAGCAATAGCAGCCAGGTACACCTTGATCGTGGAGAAAGATCTGTGTTTTTCGATCAAGTCCTGTAGAAATGATAAAATCACCCCGACAGGACATTGAAAAGAGATGTGTCCTTCTTGAAGGCACCACTCCTCAAACACCCTCCACTTACAGTCATAAAGAGACCTGGTGGAGGAAGCTCTCGCACTCTGAATAGTGTTTTTCACCTTCTGAGGGAGTCCCACTGTATTCAGGTTGTACCACTCACGGGTCAGGCCCATAGTGCCCCGTGCTCTGGGCGTGGGTGAAGGATCGCCCCCCCCGCCTGAGACAATCTGTCCCTGCGTGGTGGGGGCTGCCATGGCTGCCCGCACAACAGCTGATATATCCCCGCCAGCCCGTATATTGCGGGCTAGGGTGGAAACATCAGAGTAAGTGTGTGGCGTTGCTCTTTCACTCTGGCCGGAGTTAAGGGGAACAGAACCAGGGGTGGGAACGTGTACAGAGGACCCGGAGGTCAATCGTGTACGAGTGCGTCCCCGCCTAACGGTGCGTTTAAATCGTACATTAAAGAGAACAGCTGTCATTGAGCATTTTCTCCCCTTGCGAACAGACTTAACGCGGCTCCGCCGTAATGCACCCACAGCGGACTCCCGATCCTTGGATGTGGAGTCCAGTCTGCATAGAGTGGTGCACCCTTTGACAGTAATTCTGTCCCTAGGTGCATAACACCCGGTACTTGTGTCGTTCTCAGAGAGAGGAGACGTCTGCCGCTCCAAGGGATCAGTTTGTGTGCCAGTGTGTGTGACTGGAGACAACGCAATCTCCCCTGGCGGTTCATACACGATATTGTGTTGTCTATCCTCACGGGGACATGAAGTCCTCTGAGAGAAGGCAGGAAGCATTTTTGGGTGGGGAACACCGCTAAAAGCTCCGGGTAATTTACGCGTGCCCGCTGGAAGTCTCTGTTCTAGAGACCTCTCACCGGGCGACCCTCGTAAGTCCCCTGTCAGCCCGTCTGACCTGCGTCCGTGGTGACCACCTTCCGTGAAAGGACTGCACCCGTAGGCGCGTCCCGCACTGGAAAAGTCGGGTGTAGTGCCACTACGCATTTCATAATCACCAAAACTCTCCGTAAGCCGTGGCGTTCGGGGTTTAGTTTTATTATGAGGCCCATGTTGAGCGGGTGCTTTACGAGGACATTTTCCTCCGTAATCTGACCCCGCTCGGTGGGCTTTATAGATAAAACCCTTCTTTCTGGGAGAGAGAGAACCTTTCTCTCCAGAATGTGGGTTGACTCTCTCTGGGTTTATGAAAACAGATAAATTATAACTGTTTTGAGAAGCCCAGGCAGACATCGTGAGTATCTCCTGCTGTATGCTCCTTAGAGCCAGCTGGGATGTCACTCTTGTGGCTCCGACCAGCACTGCGCATGTGCGTGACGGAGGTGCCTTTACAGCTCCAGCCGGTACTGCGCATGTGTGTGCCGGTGGTGCCCTCACGGCTCCAGTCGGCACTGCGCCTGCGCGTGCCGGTGGTGCCCTTAAAGCCCCGGCCGGCACTGCGCATGTGTGTGGCGGTGGCTTCACGGACCCGTCAATAATCCGTCCTTTGAGAGATGCCGTAGCTGCTCTTGAAAGGGGAAGGATTGACGGGCCGTTCTTTACAGCTCTAGCCGGCACTGCGTACGCACGTGGCGGTAGTGCCCTTAAAGCCCCAACCGGCACTGCGCATGCGCGTGGCGGTGGTGCCTTGACAGACCCGTTTATTATCCGCCTTTTGAGAGAGGCCGTAGCTGCTCTCAGAAGGGGATTTATGGTTAACGGACTGTTTATTGTCTTTCTTTTCATTTTTTTGAGCTGCGCCCTTGGCCGGAGCCTGGATGCGTCAGCGGAAAATGGTTTATTCAGACAGAAAGATGTGACATGTGTTTTATGCGGACTTGAGGATGACGTTGAGGCATCTCTCGAGGCGGCGGGAACACATTCACGGAGGGGAGAAGGAGGGGCTGTCACACCGCTCGCTTCTTCTTCCTCGACTGCTGGCCGAAATTCTGGGTTGGCTGAGCCTGAGCTGCAGCCGGAACCGGAGTTTTTCTCGGCCAACTTGCCCTCGTCTCCAGCCTGGGCTGGGGACTCGGGATGGGCTGCGACCTCTGCGTCTTCGGTGTTTTAAACCGAGCAGAGTTCGAGGCAGCTTGGGTGTCGTGAGTATCTCCTGCTGCATGCTCCTTAGAGCCAGCTGAGATGTCACGCTTACAGCTCCAGCCGGCACTGCGCGTGGCGGTGGTGCCTTCACAGACCCGTCAATAATCTGCCTTTTGAGAGATGCTGTTGCTGCTCTCAAAAGGGGAGAAAATTGGTTTTATTGATTTTCTATTCATTTTTCTGAGCTGCGCCCTCGGCCCTCGGCCTGGATGCGTCAGCGGCAAATGTTTAATGACAGAGGAATCAACCAACGTGTGACATGTGTTTGTGCGGACTTGAGGATGGCGTTTAGGCATCTCTCGAGGCGGCGGGAACACATTCACGGAGGGGAGAAGGAGGGGCTGTCACGCCGCTCGCTTCTTCTTCCTCGACTGCTGGCCGAAATTCTGGGTTGGCTGAGCCTGAGCTGCAGCCGAAACCGGAGATTTTCTCAGCCAACTTGCCCTTGTCTCCAGCCTGGGCTGCGACCTCTGCGTCTTCGGTGTTTTAAACCGAGCAGAGTTCGAGGCAGCTTGGGTGTCGTGAGTATCTCCTGCTGCATGTTCCTTAGAGCCAGCTGAGATGTCACGCTTACCCCCTAAACGCACCAGGAGCGTCTGCGCCGCGTTACGGCCGCGCCGCGGCGGTCGTAAGGATCGCGGCCACTCTAGTCAATGGGTGCTGTTCCACCACACGCGCCGCGTTACGGCTCAGACGCGTCCCAGAAGCGGCTCGGCGCAGCGCTTCTCTAAAATTAGGATGAATCCTATTTTTGCCGCGGCGCAGCCGTAAGGTAAGGTCGGGCAGGCAGCCCCCCCCTCGCAGGAAGTGGAAAGGTGAGCATCCGGGCCAGGCTCAACCCGCATATATACTAATTTAGCAGACCCCCCTCCTTCATCACAACACCTCCACTACGATACGCACAATGGACGACGAGGTGTTCATAATGGAAGTGGAGAAACACACAATTTTATACGATGTAACCAATGCTTTTTACAAGGACAACATCAGAAAGGACAAGGCCTGGTTTTTAGTCGCTGCAGTTTGTGGAGTGGAAGGTAACAACTACATATTAATGTTTTAAAGTTAATTAATACTTGTAGGTACAGTACAGAGCCATTCAGTAGTTTAACATCTTGTGAAAGTCGTTAAAAAACTGTTCAGTAAACTTGCATTTCACAATAAAGTAAGATCTTATTTCCTATATCAAGATTATAATATTATTATATTATTATTATTTTGTATTTATATTTTTATAAATATTGGTTTTTTAACTATACTTTATCTTGTGAATTTCGCCCAGGGATCAATACAGTTGTGTTTAACTCTTTATAATGATATTATATTTTTGTATTCTAATTTGTTTTTATTCATGTGTTATAACAACTACCCAAAATACTCTCAATAATGTTTAAATACAGTATGCTGTGGTGGAAAATCTTGCAGATAAATTGTGAGGACAGACAAGAATAATTTGGCAGTCATTTGTCAGACAAAACCATTTATTATAAATTGTATTACATACACAGTAGCGCATCCTAGGCGATAGCTGAATGCTAGGCTGACCAATGAGTCCCTGGAAGCCAAGTATCTGAAGGGTAAAAAAAAGCAAAGAAAAATATGTGAAATCATGTTATTAATCTGAATCTATTCTTTGTTTCAGTCGACATTTGCAAGGCACGATGGAAGTCACTCCGGGATGCTTTTGTTAAAAACAGGAAGAAATCTCTCCCAAGTGGATCTGCAGGCGGCACGCAAAAGGGCTGGAAGTATACAGACATAATGTCCTTCCTTTTGCCCTATGTACAGCAAAGGAGGTATGTATGCACATATTTTAATTTATATAATTTTGTAATTTGTGATGATGTATTGCAAAGGGTATGAAAGACTTTATTTTAAATTACATAAATATGTTCCTATTGCATAAATTAATCCCCAGAAAAAAGGTTTTAATTGTTTTCATGTTGTTTCTTTTCATATAGTTCAAAAAGCAGCTTGAGCAATCCTTCCCCTGTAGAAGACATGGAGAGAGCATCTACACCCCTGTCATTGGAAACAGAGGAACATGCCAGGACAGCATGTGGATCTCCAGCCCCACCACCTACAGCCCCACCACCTCTGGTACCCACAACCTCTGCAGAGAGGCAAAGGCCCTCTAGGTCCCGTAGCCCCAGGGATCCCATTTCCACACCAGCAGCGGCCCAGCGTTCCACACGGGACACAAGGAGGAGGCCACAGAGCACAGACCTTGGAGAGCAGCTGATATCTCTACTGCAGGAACCTCCAACTGCACCACACATGCCAGACTCAGAATTAGAGGAGTCATACTACTTTGCTCTCAGTCTTGTGCCCATGTTGCAAAGACTGGACAAAGACAGAAAACATCAGGCAAAAGTCTGTATTTTAAACACCTTCCACAACTTGGAAAGAGACACCCAACACCAGCAACATTGGCAGCCCATTGACCATCCCCCCGCCACTCAACATTCCATTCACACCTCCAGGCCAGTAGCCTTTCGGCCAAGTGTACCCCAACCCCCACGCGCCCAATCAACACCTACAAGGCCATCAGACATGCTGTCCTCCAGCAGTAGCTCAGCTTGGCAGGAGTCTTTTTACGAACAATAGTTGAGCAATTGAGTTCATTGTTTTTTTTACTGTAAATAGTTACTTTTTTTGTGTTGATTGTTTATATTTGATGTTTCTGTTTAAAGTGTTGTTTGGGGTGAAATTGTTAAAAAATAAAACGTTTATTAAATTTGTGGTCAGTGATGTATTGTCTGTGAAATGGGCATTTGACCTAAGTGCAACAGCCAGTCTCTGCTTGGGTTCAATGGCAGCTCTGTAATTTGTGGATTGTCTGGTCAGTTCAGGGCCCAGGAGGGACAGCAGTTCATCCATCTGCTCTGCACTCATCCGAAAATATTGGTGATGTCGTTGGCTGTCCAGCCTCAGCTCAGCCACGAGGTGATGAAAATCACCTTGTTGTCTCCTTTGCTGGTTGAGGGGGTGCACCCAAAACCGGCTCCCCCTCCTCCCCCCATCCCCCCGTAGTCTTTCAAGTAGGAGAATACATGCCAGCGTTCTCCTCCGGTTTACAGGCACTGTAAATTATATATATATAGAATAATTATGATGATGAATGCATATTTTTTTACCACTAAAATACAGCAACACATCTTTGATTCATGTCGTTTATAACTGGAATATTACAATTATTATTAACTGTGTCTGTAGTCTACAACACAACAACATAGGAAATAACAACAATAAACCCGATTTAAACAGACACAAACAAACTATTTAACTAGCCTACTTACTTGTAGAAGTACAAATGTCCAGGAAATATTCCAAAATCAACAACAACTGCGAGGCTAACATCAAAGACATTTATACCAGATACAAAGGGAAGTGGAACAGGAAGCACTGGGGGAGTAGTAGAAGAGAACAGAGCATTAACAGCAGGATAACATTGGGTCACTCTGGATTAAACTCATCACTGCATCTGATTGGAAAACATCCAAATGGCAATTGTGATGGTTGCCAACAACCAGAGACAATACATCATGTATTTGTTAGCTGCCCGGAATATACAAGGCAAAGACTCATTCTGAAAACTGCACTGGAACAACTCAACATCAAGGACATGGATTTCAAGTCAATATATGTAAAGTAAATCAAGAAATGAAGCAAACAAGCTGATCTTCAAATTCCTCAAAAGCACTAGTTTGAGGATAAGGATTTAATATGAACATTTAATAACTCAACAGTAGGTGGCGATATATGCTCCAAGTGGAAGCGATTCGCCATTAAAGAGAAGAAGAAGAAGAAGAACTGCAGGCTGCACACCCGACGCTCCGCTTCCGCAACGTTTTGAAACGCAACGTTTTGTGTTAGGTCGCAGGAGGAGGTCGCAGGAGGAGGTCGCAGCGCGGCGCAGCCGCAACGTAACGCGGCGCAGACGCTCCTGGTGCGTTTAGGGGGTTACAGCTCCAGCCGGCACTGCGTGTGGCGGTGGTGCCTTCACAGACCCGTCAATAATCCGCCTTTTGAGAGATAGCGTTGCTGCTCTCAAAAGGGGAGAAAATTGGTTTTATTGATTTTCTATTCATTTTTTTGAGCTGCGCCCTCGGCCCTCGGCCTGGATGCGTCAGCGGCAAATGTTTAATGACAGAGGAATCAACCAACGTGTGACATGTGTTTGTGCGGACTTGAGGATGGTGTTTAGGCATCTCTCGAGGCGGCTGGAACACATTCACGGAGGGGAGAAGGAGGGGCTGTCACGCCGCTCGCTTCTTCTTCCTCGACTGCTGGCCGAAATTCTGGATTGGCTGAGCCTGAGCTGCAGCCGAAACCGGAGATTTTCTCGGCCAACTTGTCTAGTCTGGCCGCAGCGCGCTGACACACGGCTTGTAGGTCCATACTGAGACAGGGCGAAGCTGGTGTGCTATCGCCGAGAGAGCAGCCATCGCTCCCGGCTTTGCAGCATGAGCTGGTGACACGAAGACGTTGTCTTCTTGCTCATCCGAGTCAGACAGGAGGAACTCAGAGGTGTACTCTTCGTCCTCCATGTAGTCTAACTCCAGGACATCTTCCACGGGTGAAACCATGGTGAGGTCCAGTCGGGAGCCCCAGCTTGGTATAGCGTGGGGCCCCGTTCCCGCGTTTCTTGCCGCCACCGGATCTCGGCCTCTCGATATGGCGCGGGATTCCGGTTCTGCGGGTGCCGCTGTCGGTGAGCCCCAGACCGCAGTGAGGGGCTCCATCTCTGCGGCAGACGTCCCCGTGTCTTGATTGCCGGTTGGCGGATCAGTGGACATGAGGGGGTCCCGTCCCGACAGGTTAACTTGTTGCGCTAACCTTCGGTGGAGGCTCTTCACGGTGAGGCGGGCACAATGTCCGCACGAGCCGGGGTTGTCGATGGCCTCCTGGGCGTGTTCCAGCCCGAGGCAGGACGAACAGATCTGGTGTGAGTCTGTGCCTGACACTTTCAACCCGCAACCGCAGCACCGAGCCTCCGAGTTCCTGACTCCTCTGGTGTGAGGGGGAGAGGCATCCATCTCGTTCGCCGTGAGGCGTGGAGAGGGTCCGCTCATGACAGGTACGTTCGAGAAAAAAATGTTTACCGATCTGTCTTTAATCCGGGGGAAAAAAGGACAGCGTGGGTCTTTTTCTCTCAAGGGTATTACCTGGTATGGTAATATTCCTGTAATCCTTTTCTCCTCCGTGGAAGAGAGAAGAAAAAAGTGTCCTCGCTACCGTGGTGTCGGTAGTGAGGGAAAAAACACAAGTTAGCAACTGGTGTGTTGCTAACTTGAAGTCAAAACCTTACCTTACTCCAGAGGAAGAACGGCGAGGTTGACTATAATATTCTTCTGTGAGAGAATCGGGTAGCCGGCTAACGCCCGTCGACCGAAAATTAATTGGGTTCAGTCTGTGGACTGTTAAGCTAGCCCGGCTACCGTTCGAGATGTGCTCTGAAGCGAGAAGAGGTGTTTGAATGACGCATGCGTCGTGGCGCAGGCTACTTATAGGGGGTGATTTCCCCTGACGTTGACGTCAAGTATCACCGGCCAATCAGGATTGGCGTAATGAGATTGATGCTTCTGTTTGCTCCGCGATGAGGCGCATTCCATAGTGAGACATCGAACGGAGTGTTATGAATGAGAACACCCGTGGCACCTGTAGAGGGTCACAAGAGTTTCTGCACTGGGGGAGCATTAAAGATAAGACTTCTGAATTTTTTTTTTGAAAAGACGCCCATTTTTAAGTAAAGCGGACACAACTCTAAATCCAGAATCTAAATCATGCCCAAATCTGTGATTACCAAACGGTGAGCCCATGCACATCCGCCAAAGAGGTACTGTAAAAGAAAACCAGATAAGGAAGTCAATATGTTTGCCAATTGGAGAGTATTAAACTCTGGGGCTTTCCACCACTGCAGTGTTCCTACACATGCTGGATCGTTAAAATCTATCAAGATGTTTTGAATCTTTGTGCATTGTTTCTCTAAAACAACATAAAGAGCCTAACAGCCCTTGTGACTGATCTATTTACTTATGATCTGTGCTGAACACGTTGTACAACTGTAAATACAATATATGTGATCATGTTATCGAACAGATGTGTTCCACTATAATGATCCAAGGTTGATATTTAAACACAAAGTGAGGTTATTCATTACTTAGGATCATTGCAATAAAGTATCATGTCCTTGTGTTCAAAAAGGCTGTTTAAGACAGAGATAATGCCAGAACAACACAGCATTTTACATTGCAAAGTTTCAAATAGCACTAATTTAAATTAGTGCTATTTGAAGAGCTTTGTGTAATTAAAATAAATCAACAAAATAGTTGAGAAATCACGATGTCCTTGTTCAGACTTGAAGATGGAGACAGGGTCCAAACACACCCATAAAACACAAATGCCCTTGTGCTAATCAAATGCAGATACAGTGATTATGTGCACACACACTATTCTCAGGTTTTCTCAAAAGGCACTAAATCAACTGCTGGCTTGTTCTCATCTTTTCCACTCATGCCCTTGATGAATTTAAGCCTTCCTAACAATTCCTCAGACAGACAGGTCAGACGGGCCAAAACCTTGCAAACAAGGTCTCTCAAAACACTGACGCACACTGTACAAGTGCATACACCGGCACACATGTGAATTAGGCCTAGATCAATGGTACGACAGTGTTTGTGAGGAACAGCTCTTGTGATATCTTAATCTGAGGTATTTATTTTTTAAATATTAATGTCGATTAGCAGGTGCTGTATTGTAAAATGTAAACACATAAAAGCGCAATGGCCATAATCTTTACCAAAAGTGAAAAAAGAATACATGTCGGTCCTGTGCATTCAGATATGCTCAACATTTAATGATTTATTTCTTGCAATGCCACACTTTAAGAATAATTAAAAAGCAGGTTAGTCATCTTTTTAAACGAAAAACAGACAAAACAACCAAACCAACAAACATGACTTCCTTGGCGGAGGAATGTTTGATGTTTAAATGGATTCGAATTTTTTTTTTCTGGTCTTACCTGCATTGCTGGGAGGGTTCTATCATTAGGAATGCAAGCACTCACAATACTGTAAACTGTTTGAATTTGTACCATATGTACCTTATGCTATCTTACACGGTGGCCAATCAATAGTTAAATGATTAACACAAAATAATAGACTGTTTAAAAAAACAATCCTCCAGATTTTGATGTTGTCAGACATAATGTGTTTAAAATGTATGTTAATAAAACACCTTGTTGCGTCTTTATGAAATATTTAACAAGCTGGTTATAAATATTGCAGAGTGCACCATTGGAGCCAAAGACAGTAAAATAAACTGATTACATATGAACTACACTCTTTGTACAGATGGACACGCATGAAGTAAAGCAAGAAAAACAAATCAATGTTCAGCATGTAACATGGTGGTTATTCTTTGTATGCAATGATTCCCAGGTCCGGCATGGACTATAATCCAGCTTGGAAATGTACGTAATTAAAATGTCTACTTATTTTTTTGCTTATACACAAGTGGGATTTAGAACTTAAAACTGTATCATATTTTCTACACATTTCACAGTTATTTGGCAAAGTTACTTTCAGTGAACATTATTTCAATTAATTCCCAAATAATCAGGACACATACATTGCTGAGCAATAGGTTATATCATACTCAAAATGCATTTTAATGTAAGAAGAAATAATGAGTCGGGTAGCAGTGTCTACAGTATATGTAGCTGCTTAAGCCTACAGCATAATTATGTCTGTATAGTGAAATGTAGTTTTCTGAACCTGTATACTGACACATATTTTTCTCTATTTGGCCAAATTCGCAGTGATACAGTACCATGACACAGCTCTGAGCAGCTCTTTTACGTAGAATGTTGCTCATATGAAACCAAAAACCCTCAATGCCAGTGGATTAGGGCTGATTAAGGCTAATCGTTTGATCTGTGCTGACCTTGATCTCCCAGAGTTTTCCCAGGGTAAAGAAAAACACAGCGTATTATACAATTCTAGATGTCCTAATCATTTCCAGCCACTGGGTATAATCTCCAGACCGTCAAGTACACTCTTTCTTTTGTCTTTGAATTACTGCCTCCTTCCTCATTTTTTGCTTTATGTTTTATCTCTTCCTCTCTTTCGCTTCACCTATACATTAATATGTTTGTGTGTCCCGTGACTTTAAAGAAGCCAAGAGGTGACTGACAGTGCACTGTTGTGATTATTGTAGCTACTACTGTTTCCACTGCGCCTGCTCTCGGCCCCCTGCAGAGTCACGTTTGGTTCTGATGGGAACCACATTGTGGGATCTGCTCCGTTAGACAGGGACTTCAAAGACGCTTTAACTTTCTCCTCCTTCATTCTATGTAATTATCCACACAACACACCAATTTAAACACTAAACGCCAAGCAATATAATCTCTGTGGGAACTAAGTTTAGCAGGAATGAAAAAATGTAAAGGACAGAATTGGAGAAAACACAAAACTACTGATAAAAGTCAGAAGTGCTGCCTATTCACCAGCTCAACCTCTACACTTCCTGCTACATATAGACCCACTCCTAAAAGGCATTGTAAGTAAATGTTTAGGTGGGGAATCAATCAATCAATCAATCAATCAATCAATCAATCAATCAATCAATCAATCAATCAATCAAAGTTTATATAGCCCAATATCACACATTTTATATTTGTCTCAGTGGACTTTAAAGTTTGTACGGACATTGGGGTAGCATCCAATATGGAGGTCATATCAAGCCAAGCTGGCTCTGTTAACCTGCCAGCTGTCACAGTTCAAGACAACAACTAAACAAAAGCACGACTTAACAAAGGCAGTTACAAAAACAGCGTATTTACTTAATACCTAAAAATAAAGTTAAGGGCTGAACTAACTTGCTGTCTTGGGAAAAACAGGCAAAGGTCAAAAACACTGGTACAGTAGGAGTCTAGAGGCAGGCTTAATGGGAAACGATAGATCCGTATGAAGATAAACAACCTCTCCATATTTTGCCTTAGACTGATATTTACGGAATTCACGGCAATCTCTCAAAGCTGTGATCCGAAGAGGGTTACTTCCTCTTTCTATCCACCAATAATGTCACTCTGTTATCACAATGCCATTCCAATCCAAGCACCTTTGAAATTGCAGCTTAATAAAATGTCAAAAGAGGCGTCAACTAGTTAACTAGTGAACCTTTTGCCCTTACTAGTTAACTAGTGTTAGTGTATTCTAGAACCCTGAAGGCAGGAGAGACTGAAAAGAGTCAAGGGAAGCTTATAAAAGTTAACAGCATTTAATTACACAAAAGATGCGGTGGTGTACAAACTGAAATGTGCGAGTGGAGGCGCTCTCCTCATCCGACCGGTCAGTCCAGGTCAGCAGGTAGAAGCATGGATGTATAATAAGAACTGGATACAGCGTGGGAGGCGGGGCCTCATTCATTCCTATGAGAGTTGCTCATTAGTGCATGATGATAAAATGGCCCAACTTTTGAGAGAGTGAAACGTCACAGATTACCCGGCATGCCTGAGAAGTACCCGTATGTGCGCTCATAGCGCATGCGCAACTTTAACCAAAATGCTCGTTCACATCAAGCACGTCAATTTGCGTACACGTAACAGCACCGTGCGTTCATGACAGCATGGTAATGGATTGTTATTATTCAGTTAGCAGCTAGCGGCTAGCTAGTAATTATGCTAATGTACACATCAATCGTTATGTACTTCTATTACGCTGTAACAGCATCTAGTGATATCCAACAGAGCTTCATTTAGCATGAAAGAATTATTGCATATATATATATATATATATATACATATATATATATACACAGTGCAATACATTTCTTTCACACACAGTGACGTCACGAGCTACCCACAATGCAACGCGCGCCATAGATATATATATAAATACGCCATTTTCCTGGAGGTGCTAATATCCTGGTGGTGCTAATATAAACAGCGAGCTAACATAGCCAGGCAGAGCGCACTAGTTTTTTTTTATGAATTAACGACCGAAGAAATCGCTGCATGTCTTCGGATTACATCTCTGGACTTGAGGGGTGTACTCTAGGTCGTTACCAGCGTAAACTAGAGCTGTGTGGGTTGTCCGATTGCCCTTACAGACTGCCTGCAGATGTATGGAAAAACGACTCTCGAAAGTGGCCTTCGGTCGATTTTGGCAGCATCTACGTCTATCTTCTGGAAACACCAGGTGAATACCCCACTTGTCACAATAATATTATCATGCCAATGCATATATGTGGTATTTTAGAGTTGACTATATTGATTAAGGCAATAGACTATGATATTCTGCTTGCACCTCGCGTGAAATGGCGCATACCGGAAGTACGGTGTCGCCCTCGGCCCAAAACCCGTATGTGTGTGTGAAAGATATTCTACAGGAACGTTAATCTACGTTGGTAATATTAACTTTATTTAATACAACATTTACGGTACAAGATTTACATCATACAGCCCATGTAGTATAATATTTTACAAATGATGAATTACAGCAAACATGTGCAATATATCCATTATTACAGCTCTGTGGGCTGGCAGTAAGGCGATATGGGTCCGTTGTTATTGTGCATCCATGGGTAAAGAGAAACTCGTGTAGTGCTGAACACGTAACATGAACGTGCCGGGCAGCACGGTCCCGTGGGTTAGATGCACGTTCATAATGCAGAGGGAAATAAATCTCAGAATAACGTTATTAGCACATTTTTACAACTTGAAGAACGAATGTTTTTAATAAGGGCTATACAAACGTTCATACTGGGTAGTTTATTTAGTTTAAAAAAAATGATCCAACGAGTTACAGACCACTCTTTCCCCATGTAAGTCAATGGGAAAAAGTGTTTCCGGGCCCAGCAACCTAAAGGAAGTGTAGTACCTGTAGTGGACATTTTTATTATATCCTTATATGCTTAAACCAAATGCTTCTCATAAATGTCATGTGCTGTTTTCTTTTTCTTCTACGCGCTTCAAGGCCACAGAGCTGCTTTGGCTACTGGGAGACTCATACACAGTCACACCAGAACTTCCCTACTCTGAGAACCGTTATGCTATCTCCCGCTCAAGGCCAGATGTCTAATAACAATGTGACTGTGTGAAGACAGATTTCTCACGTTCCCACTCATTTCCTATATAACCTTCGCTTTTTCATTGTACTGCGCACACTCTGGCAGACTATTCTATGCTCTGTCAGACCTGTGTCTATATTTATTGTATCTTATGTTATTTGAAGCTTCAAATAAATAACCAAAAGACAGCTCTGTTCGATTCACCATTTATTTGTTTTGATCACTTTGACTTGTACTCTCCAGCCGTGTTGGGTCCTAGATTTCCATAACAAATGGCGTTGTCGGCAAATGGCGTTGTCGGCAGGATCTCTGCAAGTTCGATTGGGGACATCTCCGGACGCTGGTGGTCGCTCCAGGATCCTCGGATCCTCCTCTACCTCGACAGAAACCGTACGGGACGAGAGGACCAGCGCCGGGGTGGAACCGATTGACTTCACAAGATCGAACTCAAAGGGCTTTCAATACTCGGTGAGATGTACAGAGTCTAAATTGTTTAAAGTTAAACGTAATTAAAACTCCATGACATTTATGAGAGGGACCGCTCGAAAGTAGGATATTTGGGATATCTGTCGTGATTTGGGATTACGATCAGTTTTTGTGTGATTTGTACTGAGAAACAAATATCACATCATCGACGGATGAAAAAATAGTGTTTTGGTAACACTTAAAGACTTTGTTATGGGAGCAAAGCAAGTGTTTTGGTAACACTTAAAGACTTTGTTATGGGAGCAAAGCATAGGGGATTTGTACATTCTCCTGAGGGTCCGATTATGGATGTCATGCGAGCAAAATATGGTGAAGACAGTCTGTCTAAATTAAATATATGGATGGAAATGTTCGGATTTCCTAAGGGAGGTTTTTTGAGTAAATTAAAAATCAAGAACCTAAAAAGAATAAATTACAAGAACATGAAGATGGAATGAAGGGTAAAAAAATAAAGTTAAAGTAAAAGACTTATAGAAAACTGGACACTCACAGAAAGTGTTTATAATACTGGGGAGTAAAAAAAAGGCAGTTGGCCTTGGGCATTAAATAAAATATTAAGGTTGAAGATGAATGTGAAGAAAAGAAATACATTATTTCCAAAAGACATGTAAACCCCAGACATCTCTGTGTCCTTCCATTGCAGGCCTGAATGGCCTCTCCTCGACTGGGTATCCTTCCCTCCTCCGGCGTACAACCCTGGTTAATTTAACAGGAAATGGTGAAGCATGTCTAAGACTTGTTTCCTGGAATGTTAAGGGCATGAATGCCCCGGTTAAAAGAGGCAGAATTTTTTCCCACTTAAAACACCTTAAAACGGAAATTGCCTTTCTACAGGAAACTCATCTGACCACTAAGGACCACCATAGGTTAAAGGCATCATGGGTTGGCCAAACCTTTCATTCCAATTTCAGTAGTAGAGCAAGAGGCGCAGCTATTGTGATGCATACAAAAATACAGTTCAGCCCGACTGAGGTTATAGCGGATCCTCAAGGCCGCTTTGTGATAGTTTCTGGTTCCCTCAATAATGTCAATGTTGTTCTCGCCAATCTATATGCGCCCAACTGGGATGATGAAGCATTCATGGGAAAAGTGATATCATTATTACCAGACCTAAGCTCCCGCCATTTGATTTTGGGCGGTGATCTCAACTGTACAATGGACCCGCTTTTAGACAAATCTAGCCCAAAACGGGACTCCCCCTCTAAAATGGCTAAAGCCATCTCACTATTTATGAGTCAAACCGGTTGTGTGGACCCATGGCGTTCTCTCCACCCCAAAGCGAAACAGTTTTCTTTCTACTCCTTGGTTCACAAAACATTCTCGAGAATCGATTATTTTTCTATCGATAACTATTTTCTTCCCGCTGTAAAAAACATAGAATACTCACCCATAGTGATATCCGACCACGCCCCATTGTTACTTGACCTCTCATTCACACTGTTACAAAAGACACGTCCCCCCTGGCGACTGAATTGTACACTATTAAACGATGATCGATTCTGTGAAACAATCTCTAAAGCTATTGATGATTTCCTTATAACCAATATGTCTGATGGGATATCACCATCTCTTTTGTGGGAGACGTTAAAAGCTGTGATCCGAGGAGAGATTATATCTTACTCTGCAAGGCAAAACAAAATGAAAAAGCAAAAACAGTTAGAACTTTTAGGCAGTATAGCTAAACTAGATAGCCAACTCTCAACATGTCCATCCCCTGAACTAGATAAAGAAAGGCAAAATCTTCAGATGGACTACAATTTACTTTCAACGCAAGAGACTGAGAAATTGCTCTTAAGATCGCGTGGATTTCAGTATGAACATGGGGAGAAGGCGGGTCGCCTCCTAGCACACCAAATTAAGAGCCAGTCGGTTTCTCAACAAATTAAACAAATACGGACCCCTACTCGTGAACTCACAACAATCCCATCTGTTATCAACGACACCTTTAAAACCTTTTACTCCGGACTATACGCCTCACAAGCCCCTGTCGAAAATGCGGACAGAACTAAATTCTTGGATGATCTGGAATTTCCGTCCATAACACCAGCTCAGGAGGGTGAGTTGGATCAACCTCTAAAGCCTAGTGAAATAGCTGACTCGATCAGGTTGATCCAGAGTGGCAAAGCCCCGGGCCCAGACGGTTATCCAATTGAGTTTTATAAAAATGTATTGATAAATTGACCCCCCTTCTTTTGAGAATGTTTGAAGACTCTCTGGACCGTGGAAAGTTGCCACAAACTCTGACTGAGGCGGTAGTAATTGTATTATTAAAACCAGGCAAGGATAATTCTGAATGTAGCTCCTATCGCCCCATCTCCCTTCTGAATGTGGACTATAAGATCCTGGCTAAAATACTAGCCATACGCCTTGAATCAGTCACGCCAAACATCATATCATTAGACCAAACTGGGTTTATGATACTCCTTCTCCAACATCCGTCGCCTTCTCAACATCCTCCTCTCTCCTGCATCCAAGGAGACACCAGAGGTGGTGGTCTCATTGGATGCAGAGAAAGCGTTCGACAGGGTGGAGTGGGGCTTTCTATTTGAGGTCCTTAAGAGGTTCAGCCTTGGATCCAAATTTGTCTCATGGATAGCATTGTTATACTCTTCACCCAAGGCTTCAGTGAGTACTAACGGGATAAGTTCTCAATATTTTACACTAGGTAGAGGTACTCGCCAGGGTTGCCCTCTAAGCCCGTTACTATTCGCTATGGCAATCGAACCACTATCAATTGCGCTTAAATCGTCCAGCTTTACACAAGGAATTACCAGATATGGCTCTGAACACATACTCTCGTTATACGCTGACGATTTACTATTGTTCATTTCTAACCCTATATCTACCATTCCTCAGATAATAGATCTGTTAACCCGATTCGGAACCTTCTCAGGGTACAAGCTAAACTTTTCCAAGAGTGAGTGTTTCCCCGTAAATGACCTGGCCCTTCAGATCCCCGATAGACTCTTCACCTTCAAGATGTCTAGGAGTAATTTTAAGTATTTAGGCGTGAATATAAGTGGAAAACTCTCAGACCTTTACAAAGATAACTTCCCACCACTAATTGACAAGCTCAAATATGATTTGGAAAGGTGGAATAATTTACATTTAACTATTGCTGGGAGGGTAAACTGTATCAAAATGAACGTCCTCCCTCGCTTTCTGTACCTCTTTCAATGTCTGCCAGTCTTCCTACCAAAATCACTTTTTCGTAAAATAGACAAACTAATCTCCTCTTTTTTATGGCAAGGGAAGACACCTAGAATTAGGAAAGAGCTTTTACAAAGGCATAGATCTACAGGAGGATTAGCACTTCCAAATATAAGACACTACTATTGGGCAGCCAATATCCACAAAATAATTCTATGGACTAAGGAACCAACATTGAGTTGGTGTGAGCTTGAAGCCAAATCCTGTCCTAATACCTCACTCTTGGCTTTGCTTACATCTAAATTACCCAGCCGGCCAACTCAATATTCGAATAACCCGATTGTTGTTTCCACCCTAAGAATTTGGTCCCAATTCAGAAAGGCTCATGGACTCTGTGGTTCCTCTATACATAGTCCCATTCGCAACAACCATCTCTTTCTCCCCCCTTACACTGATGGGGCCTTCTCTATGTGGCAGAGAGTAGGTCTTATAAGAGTAAGGGACCTTTACATTAACAATGTTTTCGGTAGCTTTAGCCAACTCTCTGACAAATGTTGCCTTCCAAGCACTCATCTATTTCGCTACTTCCAGGTCCGAAACTGGGTTAAACTAAACAACCCTTCATTCCCCAATATCCCTCCGGACTCAATAATTGACTCAATTCTGGACACTTTAACAATCGAAAAAGGTCTGATTTCAAGAATTTACAATTCCGTCTCCCGTCTCACAGAAACATCGCTTGGTAAAATCAAACAACATTGGGAAGAGGAACTAGTCCAAGCCATAGATGATGAGGTCTGGGATGGCGCATTAGCGAGAGTGAACAATAGTACGTCCTGTGCCAGGCTCAATCTTATACAACTAAAAGTTGTCCACCGTATCTATTATACCAACTCTAAACTCTCCAAAATATATCGGACACCTGTAACAGATGCCACATGTCACCAGCAAACATGACTCATATGTTTTGGTCTTGTCCTCGCCTACAAGGATACTGGACAAGCATTTTCAATCACCTTACTGAGGCCTTGGACGTGGTATTGACACCATGTGCAGAAACTGCCATTTTTGGAGTAATACCTGGCCACCGAATGTTGAAGAGGAAAACTAAGGACAGTATAGCCTTTGCATCTCTTTTAGCACGAAGAAGAATACTCCTAGAATGGAAATCTTCTATACCACCTAAAGCATCTCAATGGCTTAAAGATCTAATGTTGTACCTGAACTTGGAGAAGATTAAATATAACCTGAGGGGCTCCTCAAAACTATTTGAATCTGTCTGGGGCTCTATGATAGCCTACATAGCTGAACTTAAGACACTACATTAAGGAGAAAGAGGGGGAACTACGAATGTATGTTTTTTTTGTTTTCGTTTTTTTTTCTCCTTGTGTCTCTTTTTATATTAATTAATTAATTAATTAATTTTTTTTATTTATTTGTTCTGTCTTTGTATACATGTATGTATGTAGGTAGGTACGTGTATGTATGTGCATGTGAACATGTGGGTATACATATGTGTATATGGGTACAAGTATTACTGTTACTATTCTTTATTCCCTTATCTATACATTTTCTTTTAATATTATCGTCTATATTACTTTACTTTTACCTATACAGGTATCTATCTTATTTATTTAGTTAGTTATTTATTTTACTAGCTAGGACCGGGAGGGAGGGAAAGGGGAAAAATAAATAAAAATATTGACTGTACAACCCTGGCAATCCGGTTGGAACACCTCAACCACCTCCACCGCCACTACAAGCCCCAGCCATGCAGTCAGCGTCAACTCCAAGCTCGTCCACCCCCATCAGGCCCAAGTAGATGGGGACAACAGCGGGATAAACAAACCCGATGCCCTAGGAGACCAAGCAGGTGTTTGGGAGACAAACCTCAGTAATGCCTTTCTCAACGGACTCACAGACACAGCGCAAGCTAAGCAAAATGCTGGCCGCTCACAATACCGAGGGAGAGGCAGAGGAGGTTTTCAGAGGCAGAGGACGAGAAGCAAGACCTTCAAGTGTGGCAGTGTTGAACATTGGATTATGGGACTGCTCACAGAACACTGGCAGTGGAGGCAGAGGGGGACAGCAAGGACGGGGACCATTCACAAAGACTGACCTACACCGGATGGGGAGGAAGGGGCCCAATCGAGCGAGACGTGAATTCAGCCAGCAGCATCTAACCAGGGAAGTGACACACACACACACACACACACACACACACACACACACACACACACACACACACACACACACACACACACACACACACACACACACACACACACACACACACACACACACACACACACACACACACACACACACACACACACACACACACACACACACACACACACACACACACACACACACACACACACACACACACACACACACACACACACACACACACACGCATCATACATGTTATTGAGAAATTAGAAGAATTAGAGAACATGTCTGTGGTTAAAAAGGGTACATATTTGAAATATGACAGTGAATGTTTGCATTAAGAAATGTCCCACACTGACTTTAGCTATCATGGGTGTTGGTTACATTTTTGGTTGATTCAGGGGCTACACATTCTGTGGTAAAAAAAGGGCAGATTTGCCTGAATGCAAATTTAGTGATAGATTTATTCATGTGATGGGTAACTGTAACGGAGAAGTTTCTGTACCACTTCAGAGTAAAGATAACGGTGATGACAGTCATTCATTCCCACATCAGTAAAAAACAGTTATTTTATCATCTGTCTGCCCAACACATTTACTGGGCAGAGATCTGATTCTCCGGTTCGGCTTGGACCTCATTTTTCCACAAATGAGGGTCTTAAAGTCCGACAGCCATCTCCTACGATGGTTCAAAAAAGTGTCATTTGATGATAAATAACTGGTGAATGTGTATCAATGGGCTGCTGACATATCCTGATTCTCAGGCGTTGTTGCGTTTGACTGATCAACATGTTTTTCCACCTGCTGTGTGGAGGCTTCTCATTTGCATTGTACTGCTAACGTTGTTGATGATGATGCATGTAGATCAGGGATCACCAACTACATTTGTCCAAGGTCCGAAATGTAACCAATAGACACTATCGCGGGCCAGCGATTTTTATATAGCCCAGAATTGTATAAATAGTATTCAGATTACTTTTGGAATACTTTCTTTTTCCATAACAGATGGGTATGTTTTGGGGAACAGGAGACACTTATTTTACTGTTTTCATGGCTTATCAAGAACTCAAACACAACATCTTGGTGTCATTCTGACAGCTCTCTCATCTGCACCACACATAAAAAACATCACCCGGACTGCATTCTTTGTACTGTCTTAAAACCTTTCCTTGGAATATGTTATGAATTGTAAGGTGTCCTTGGGTGCTTTGAAAGGCGCCCCTAAATAGAATGAATTATCATTATTATTTATTATCTGAAATGATGTAATAACTTTTAAAACGTTTTCCAGTCACTTGCCCCATGCATTCAGCAGCAGCAGGCTATTCACTTTGATTTCATCCCGTTATGAAATGTCATCATTTCGACAATAAAGAAATTATACATAAACGTTATCTTGCACATTTTATCTAACCATCTCCATTTCTAACTTTCAATATATTTTAAAAGAGATCTCTCTCTCTCATCTGCGTGCGGGGGCGGGGCCTCACAGACACGCTGCATCTCTCTCTCGCTCACAGACATGCTGCAGCGCTGTGCAGTGTGCACACAGTTCTACCGGTAATGAATATTACATTTTGTGAGGAAACTTTTCCACCAATAATTCCAATAAGTATTCCAAAATGTATTCACTTCAGGTTTACGAAAGTAACTGTAATCAGATTACTCGTTTTTCAAATGTAACGCCAGCTGAAGTTATCCTACTTGATTTTTGTATTCTGATTACGTAACGCTGTTATGTATTCCGTTACAACCCAACCCTGCTTCTAGGCTACTCTCCCGCAGCTCCAGCCTCTCTGTTGGACTCTGTCGCAGCGGGGCTACTGCTGTGGTGCAGAGCGCATTAACCAGACTCTTCACAACGAAGGATCAATTCTTGTTCAAGGCAGGGAAGGTTTCGCAGTACGCAGTCTACTGTCCCGCAGCTGCTGCCTCTCTGTTGGACTCCGGTACTGCACCTTACTCACGAGACGTTGTAAACAAATAAATGGGTGGGGGGGGGCGAACGCACTAACCACTCCGCCAACGCCACAGTCACCCCGTCGTGCGGGCCGGATCAGAATGTCTGGCGGGCCGGATGTGGCCCGCGGGCCGCCAGTTGGTGGTCAATGATGTAGATACTATGATGAGAGTTTTCTGCAATGTTTGAATGATGAGCTCATGTTTAAAACAATGTATTGGAATTCGCTGGGTAGCGCTATCTCTGTTAGACTCACACACAAAACCAGCTGTATCAAATCCCAGGGGCGGTCCACACATTTCACTAGCCAGGGGGCCCCACTGATAGATGGAGGGATTTGGGTCCAATCGTTAAAGATTGGGAGTCAGTCACTGATTGGGCACCTACACACACAGAATATGTCATGTACTCTATGTCACGTGACGTGTATCAAATTATACGGCGCTCAATACAACATTGCTGCAACATTGGATGATGAGGTAATTCTCATATCTCTGAGCTTCCTGCCGCGCTTTCAGATGTGCCATACTCACTCTGGGCAGCTCACAGATATGACGTAGGGTTAATGTCCACGTTCCGTACCCATTTAAACGTGAAGCTGTTGATGGCATTCGGCCAGTGTTTACCTCTCTGCTTAAACAAGGGGTCATTATTCCGTGTAACGATTCCAGTGTTTCCTGTCAAAAAGATCAGAGACAAACCTCCTGACGAGTGGAGATTTGTCCAGGATTTACGATGTAAATGCAGCTGTGCATGCACGCTCGTCCGGAATCCTTATCTGATTATTTCCCAAGTTCCAGCCTCTGCAACATATTTACTGCCATAGATGTCTCAAATGCATTTTTCAGTGTTCCGGTACACAAAGACAGTCAATTTTTGTTCACATTTGAATATAATGGTAAACCTTACACATTCACACGTTTGTGTTAAGGCTAAATGGTAAAAAAGTCCAATATGTACAAAGAACAGTTACATTTTTGGGTCATGTCATTTCAGGAGAGGGGAAAACGCTTTCAGATAAGCGTATTGCATCATTGGCTGCTCTGCCAAAACCTGTCACTAAGCGACAGATGATGTCATTCTTGCGTATGTGTTCATAACACACGGCTGTTGTTATGCTTGCTGTGATGTTACATTAGTCCGTTCTCTGCTTGTAATTATGCCGTTACAAGCTTCAAAGTTGTATTTATCATCTGAATTTGCCGAAACAAGTTTAATATTCTGAAAGCCAATACTTTGAAGATGTATAAGTGAGGTGTCTTGAGTAGTCAAAATTACCTACAAATCATTGTACACATTAGTACATATTATTTTCCACTTGTTACCATTGTGAGTCTATTTTTATGCAGCTCTGTGTGATTTTGTAGCTACAATTCAGACTAATACACTACCAGAAGTGGAATAAGTACTCAGATATTGTACTTGAGTAAAGGAATAAGTACTCAGATCTTGTAGTGAAATTATAAGTACTCAGATCTTGTACTTGAGTAAAAGTAGAAGTACCAGAGTGTTACAGTAACAGTCCTGCATTCAAAAGGTTCCTCAAGTAAAAGTAGAAAAGTATTATCAGAATATAGTGAAAGTAAAGACAGTAAAAGTAGTCGTTGTGCAGATTGGTCCATTTCAGAATAATATATATGATATGTTTTATAATTATTGATCATGAAAGTGTTCTCAAAGCTGGTAAAGGTGCAGCTAGTTTGAAGTACGTTGTATACTGCAGGGTAGCTGGTGGATTTACTCCTCTGGAACTAAAGTCTGATTTAACACTTGATTATATTTCACATCATTCATCCAGATCTGTGAAGTAACTAAAGGTATTAAATGTATGTAGTGGAGTAAAAGTACACCATTTACCTCTGACTTAAGTTCACTTCCAACCTAAAAGTACCTCAAAAAATAGTAATCATTAATGTATTGAAAAGTTATTTGCTGATTGGTTTTTATATCGGCTCAGCCAGGTTATATGGGAGGCCCAGTCTACGTACACTCTAAAAACAAATGCCTTGGCTTAACAAAGAAAATCAAGGCAATAGGTTGCATCGATGGTTATTGAGTTAAGACAACTTCTATTGAAATGTTGTTAAAGCAACAAAGTTATTTGGGTTAGGGGAGAAGGCTTTTCCTCTACAATCAGAGGTGTTTTCAATTACCACTTACTTAATAATTGGTAACATGAACACATGTTTTTAAGTTGATTACTCCAAAAGTTCCAACTTGTTTTACCGTATGATTTAAATATAATCTTAAATTGTATGTACTTAATTACCACATGTTGAACATGAACACATGTTTTTAAGTTGACAACCATTTATAAATTAAGTTGCTCCAAATAATATTGTATTCAATAGGGTTTTTCTCTTAGCTTTTTCATGTGTTTGCCTTTAATGAAAGAAATTAATTGATTCCACAACAAAAATATTAGGCAATTCACTTTTTATGTTTGAACTGCAGGTGTTTATTTCAACACATGATGTTTCAAAAGGAGAGACTTCATTTAGTTTGAACATTGCTTGAAGACGGTTGACGAACTTTCCATTGTGTGCACACCTAGACCGGACTTAAAAGACGTTCCTCTGACCAACGCTGACCTCATTTTGTATGTTGATGGGTCTGCCTCTCGCGACCAAGGGGGCACTAATCGGGTGGGTTTTTCTGTTGTTTCAGATTCTGCTGTACTCCGTTCTGGACCACTTCCATGTCACCTCTCAGCACAGGCAGCAGAGCTCATCGCACTAACTGAAGCCTGCACGTTTGCAGAAGGCAAAACCGTGACTATTTACACTGACTCACGTTATGCTTTCGGGGTAGTACACGATTTTGGGGCTATTTGGAAGTGTAGACAATTTCCGAAATCTGATGGCAAACCAGTACTTAACCATGTACTGGTTGCAGGCTTACTAGACGCCATTCTTCTCCCATCTGAGGTTGCAGTCTGTAAATGTGCCGCACACGCAAGCAGTACAGACCCAGTTTCCCTAGGAAATGCGTCTGCTGACTCAGCCGCAAAGGCAGCGGCTCTGATTCCTCTCGCACCTCACGCACACTCATTTGTTAAAATCCCTGTCTCCTCCTTCACTGACAAAATGTCATCACTGACTTCCATGCAGCAGCTAGCTACGCCGGTTGAGAAGGCTCAATGGAAGGCTGCTGGGGCTGTTTTTGACCCAACCTCCAGCATCTGGGTTGGCCCAAATTCCAATCCATGTCTTCCCAGAAATTTTTTCCCTCATTTCGCTAAATTGACACATGGGTTGGATCATGTATCAAAAGGAGGGATGTTAGAGTCTATTAATCAGGAGTGGTTCACAAGGGGGTTCACAGTAACAGCTCAAAAGCACTGTGAAGCATGCCTAATTTGCATTATGCAAAATTCTGGTAGACCAGTAAAGGTTACAGGACCCGGAGCACATCCACCTCCCACCAGGCCATTTGAGCACCTAATGCTGGATTTCATTGAGCTTAGCCCATCAGAGGGTAAGAAGCACTGTCTGGTGGTGGTCGACATGTGGTCCAAATGGGTTGAAGCTTTCCCAGTAAAAGCACAGACAGCAAATGCTGTGGCAAAGGCACTACTGAGGGAAATAATTCCTAGATGGGGACTACCAGACAACATTTCTAGTGACAACGGTTCACATTTTGCTAATGAGGCCATTACGCAGATAGGAGAATACATGGGCATGGACATCAGAAAGCATTGTGCTTATTTGGGGTGGAAAGAGAGAACGGCACAATCAAAAACAAACTAGCAAAATGCTGTGCAGACACAGGTCTGTCATGGACACAAGCTCTGCCCATTGTGCTGATGTACATGCGGATGCGGAAAAGAACACAGAGTCAACTCAGCCCATTTTAAATCCTTTTTTGGGCTCCTCCACAGATTGGACTCAAGGCTCCAGGATGTCCTCTTCCCTCCACAACTGTGTGAGGATGCTATGTTGTCATATTGTGTTAACCCTATCATCCACTTTAGCAGACATCCGACGTCAGGTAGCCGCAGCCTTGCCTACCCCTGCCACTGGTCCGCTTCACCGCCTTCAACCCGGCGACTTCGTGCTGATCAAGGATTTCCGGAGAAAGAGCTGGAAATCCAATCGTTGGCAAGGTCCCTACCAGGTGCTTCTCGTCACCCAGACAGCGGTCAAGGTCGCCGAGAGAGCTACGTGGGTCCACGCCAGCCACTGCAAGGTCGTAGTCACAGGAAAGGAGAAACGATAGAAGCAGACGACAACAAGTGACGTGTCCAAGTCACCAACAGAAACAGATGACAACAAGTGACGTGTCCAAGTCACCAACAGAGATGACAACAAGTGACGTGTCCTAGTCACCACCAGCACCACACTTGCACTACATACACCAAAACACACTACACACAAGGTGTCACGAGCGAGTGCCAGCTGAGCGGTTCCATATGCTCTCTGGTTCCTCGTTTGTGTTATCGGTGTGCGGAGTCTGACTGTCCGTGTCACGAAATCGACCGAGAGAATACACTCACACACACCATGGAACATTTCCCCCTCGTGATGAGGGCTCGCCTGGAGAGACGACAACGCAACCGTGAGCAATGTGAATACTACTGGAGAGCCTGGACAATCATAGAATGGTTCCTCTGCATACTTGCCATGATAGTTGTGTTAGGACTAGTCCTATATTTTATGTATCCATGGTCAGCATACAGCATGTCAGCCAAAATCGAGGTATCTAAGAGGTACATGGGGAAAGCAGGGCGAACCACATTTATTTTATTTTGTTGTCTGTATGTATGTATCCGGCGCCGACCCGTGTGGCACATTTTACATAGACATCGCGCCCAAAACTCAGACCCCGGAAAAGCGTAAGCAACCTTTGACGCCACTGTTGACATCCATAGGTACATCTACATTTAATCTATACATAGGCGATAACGACCATAGCAACATTGATGTGGGTCAGACCAGTAATGGGATCACCGGTAACGTCTGGTGGCACACTCTGAGATCATTCTTGCAGGCCGCAGGACAAAATGGGTCATGTTATGCATGCACCCTTTTCCCCCAGGACTCATCAATGTCCGTGCCAGTTCGTCCGCGCTCTCTAACCCAGGTTGAACACCTCTGCGCGTTTATGGCTCTGACAAGGCCCATCAAGGGTGAAGACAGCGTAACCGAGTGGCGTTATGCTAGGCAGCTTCCCCCACCATGCAGTAATCGGTCTAACTCCTCTTTGCGTGCATCCACGTTTGATACCACATACGCAAAGTACCAACCCGTCAGCCATGTGCACCCTAGTCATTTGAGAGGGATGAAACACAGCCTATGCATCCAGAGAGTGTACCACAAAACGTCTCTTACACCACCTTATTTTTCCCTAGGAACTACTACTGGTTGTACTCGTATCCTACGGAACACGTGCAGTTACGGTGCTTACAAAATCTCGTATTGTCGCATATCCGGTGCCCCTGAAAGAATCCTTTCTAACGTAGCATTCCCTGATGTTAAACATATTTCCCTCCAACTGGCCTGGCCCAGTGATGCTGGGTTTAGCGCGCCACAAGATTACGTTTGGTTGTGCGGCGACAAGCTCTATCAAGTTCTGGCTCCCCTCTGGATAGGTACATGCACTCTAGTGGATTTGAATCCAGCAGTCACTGTACTCACGTCCTTAATGTACACGACACATCATTACCCAGAGTTCCAACACCCCGACCACCACAAGGTAAAAAGAGATCTGACGTCCGCTGGAGCTAAATTCATGGGTGGCCTGTTCCCATGGTGGGGTACAGTAAACAATGCCCATAAAATAGATACCTTACACGTCCGGCTAGAGAATCTCACTTACGAGACGACGCAAGGCTTCCAGGCATTGCCCCCATTCATAATAGCCTCTAGGAACATGCTCATGCAGCACCAATTTGCTCTTGACCTTTTGTTCGCCTCAAAGGGTGGCCTGTGTCATGTGATCGGTGACTCCTGTTGCACTTACATTCCCGACGCCACCAAGAACATCACTGACACCGTGCTGCATCTCAACGACCTGTTAGCCGACATGAAAGCGATCATTTTTGGCCTATTAATCAGTTGTACCTGTTTGATTATCCCAATACTGAAGAAGTGCGTTTCCAGCATGGTATCCTCAGCTTTCGTTCAGTATACTGCTATTCCATTACACGACAATCCTTTGCGCCACAGTGAGATAGACCAGCTAGAATCAGAAGAGTCTGATTCCGACACTACAATATAATCATGTGTGTATCTCCTCTCTTATGCTTACATTATATTGGAGTCTGTCCTCCACAAAAACAGCCAGTTTTCTATGATATATTTGTGATGTGTTTACTTAAACCAGCGATGGAGTGTATTCATTGATGTGTTATATCAGTCTATCCTGTCATTTGTTTTTTTTATTGATCAAGTATGATCAAAAGGGGAGAATGTAGTGGACATTTTTATTATATCCTTATATGCTTAAACCAAATGCTTCTCATAAATGTCATGTGCTGTTTTCTTTTTCTTCTACGCGCTTCAAGGCCACATAGCTGCTTTGGCTACTGGGAGACTCATACACAGTCACACCAGAACTTCCCTACTCTGAGAACCGTTATGCTATCTCCCGCTCAAGGCCTAAGGTCTAATAACAATGTGACTGTGTGAAGACAGATTTCTCACGTTCCCACTCATTTCCTATATAACCTTCGCTTTTTCATTGTACTGCGCACACTCTGGCAGACTATTCTATGCTCTGTCAGACCTGTGTCTATATGTATTGTATCTTATGAAGCTTCAAATAAATAACCAAAAGACAGCTCTGTTCGATTCACCATTTATTTGTTTTGATCACTTTGACTTGTACTCTCCAGCCGTGTTGGGTCCTAGATTTCCATAACATACCGCCGTTTGACCAGCACGAATATTCTCATCAGACTCCGGCGCACTTCCTGGGGGCTTGGGTAGAAGGTTCTTATTATACATCCATGGGTAGAAGAGATCAATCCTTGGCTTGCTCTTCCTGTTGTCATCTGAGGTCTTCTCCTATTGGCCGGCGTCGTCAGGGGGCGGGTCCAATGCAATTCCTGCCCTTTTCTATTGTTAAATTACATCATTCTGGTGTCTGTGGTTATTTAAACATTCCCTAATAAACGTTATTCAGCGGCAATAAATGAGTGCTAAACCCAGTGTGCTCAGTGTACAACATCACATGTCATTTCACCGTTGATTCATGGTTTGAAAATGCAGCATTTCGCCACATGCTAATGCTAACCAAAAGTGAAGCATTTTCAGAATAAAAGTATTAAGTTAATAGTTAGTGAACTTCAGGTTTTTCAGAATAAAACTGATTTAAATTAAATAGTGTATTTAATTCAAATTACGCCATATCAACATTAATTTTAATTTCTAACACTAGTGAGTGATTCTGGGTGCTACTAGTTAACTAGTGCAGACAAATGTATGCCACTAGTTAACTAGTTCTGCTTCTTTTTTGTAACTAGTTAACATGTCAGAGCTTTTGCAGTCCACTAGTTAACTTGTAAGACTTTTAGGGTCACTAGTACGGTCAGAGGGCCACTAGTTCATCAAAAAGCATACAAGTTGGGACTTTGGTGCTACTAGTGCTGCTCCTGGCGTCACTAGTAAGGCTATGTGGTAACCAGTGTTGTGCTCGTTACTGAAAACCAGTAACTAGTTACCATTACTAGTTACTTCATTTCAAAAGTAACTCAGTTACTTTACTGATTACTTACACCAAAAAGTAATGCGTTACTGTGAAAAGTAACGTTTTAGTTACTTAAAAAAAGGGCTCCCATTATATTAATGCCCTTATAGCCTTCATTTCAGTACTGTTATTGCATTGGAGAATAATACAATCTGTTGATCAACTTGACATGCATTATATGCAATCTGGATAGCATCGATATTAGCTGGCTTTACATTTTCCGTTTCATATGCCGCCCGGACATGCTATCATGCTAACTAGCTCCCTGAAAGCGGGTGACTCCACTGTAGCAATAGCCTGCATGTGTTCTACAACATACCGTGCAATGGCTTTATCGACTTTTCCCTGGCTAGCAGTCCCTTGGTTAAAATCCAGCCGCTGTTGCTTAGGTGCAGGTGGAGGTGGAGTGGCGTCGGCTGAGTCTCTGTGGTCTTAGCTACTAGCTTCGTCCCAGCATGTTGTTTTTGCAGATGTTTTAAGAGATTTGAATGACTGGTTAGGGCAGTAGATATGCTCTTTGACCCGCCAGGACACAACTTACATTTAACTAAAACGTTCTTTTCTTTGTGCTCGACAAAAGTGAAATAGTGAGAATATCTCCAGGTGGAGAAACTAGACTTGAGCTCCGCCGCCGCCACGATAGTCTTTTTAGTAAACAACACAAACACGCCCACAGCCCGTCTCCGCATGTGACACAGGAAGTATTTAAGTACATTTACTCAAGTACTGTACTTAAGTACAGTTCTCATCTCTGTTCACCTGGCTGTTGACTATATAAAAAAACTAACGCAGTAACGGAGTAACGCACCATGTAGTAACGGTATCTGAGTTACTGAATTTAAAAAGTAATGCGTTAGAGTCCTAGTTACTGCCAAAAATAACACTAACGCGTTACAAAGTAACGCGTTAGTCCCAACACTGGTGGTAACTAGTCAGACAAAAGTGCCACTAGTTGCTGAAAAAGAGTGACTAGTATAATGTTTTATTGAACTAGTAAAGCAGAGTGCCAAACTAGTTTGACCATATATCTAACAAGTGAAATCAAAGAGCCAGCTAGTGTAGGCAGCTGTCGTGTGATATCAAGGATATGGAATAAATACTCAAATGGCTTGCCATACTAGTGAGCTGATTAGGGAATGGGGAGCAGGTGAGTGGAGAGTATGAGCAGGTGGAGTAGGCAAATTGGATTGGCTGGGTCTGAAATGACAGCAGAATTAGTACAGAATAATATATATTGGATTTATTGGATTTATATAGCGCTTTATAGTACTCAAAGAACACAAACAAGCAGACAAAATAGAATGATGAGTACAAAAAACATTAAACTCTGATTTGGATTTGAAATAACAGGCACTTTAATGTTGTCCTTATCTAATGCCTTGTAAAACCTTAGACCTTTCTCCTTCTGCAGAGGCTAGTGGCAACACGGTAACATCTTTAACATAATAAGAATTGAGGAAAATACTATTGACAATAATTGATACATATTTCCTTATATGATTATAGAAAGAGTGGACAACCGATAGCAGGTTAAGGCAATATGATAATAATACATGCAAACACAGGCACACACTTATTTCATGAACCTCCTTGGTCAGATCTTTCAGTAGGGAAAAACATATGGAGACTTTTGTAACCTTCACAGCAGGAGCATGTTCCAGTGTCAGCACTCTGTCTATCTCAAATGAACACCTCTCCACAGGGCTCCATCCCTGCAGAAAGTAGTAGAGGGTAGCAGTTTGTAAATTATGTCACTGTGTAGAGAAACCAACTAATATTGTAATATATTCATTGTAGAGTAGAATCAAACCGCCGTGCCATCTCTGCATGTGGTCCGTACCTCCTCACACTATCTTTACCTTGATCTTTATCCGTGTATAATCCATACGTCATAACTTATAAATTCTCTGTCCATGTAACCTTTTTTTCCTTCGATACTTATCTCTTGTTCTTACCCGTGTGTCATATATGTTCTTTGGCAGGCACACAAGTTAATATAATCTGATTGCTAAGTATTGAAAGCCGCAAATGTAATTTTCACATGGCTTTCCACTCACACCCCTTCTTTCTTTGGTCTCTGAGTTATGTTCACTGCTGAGAGGGCAGGAAGTTTGAATGTAAACCAAAGCAGGAATAAGGACCATGATGTCACCCTATGGTTTCACTCACTTTGACTACAGGTAAACATTGCGTTTGATGATTATAGCATAGAGCAACTCATGGTTGGCAGATCACATGGTGCTGTGAATTAAGAACCCAGGTTTTTTATGACCACATTTCATTTACACTAAGACTTATTTCGAAGTAAATGAATTAATGATTCATATTAATCAATTAATGATATGGTACACACTATAAAAAAAACACAGTAGTCACTGCAAGCAGCAATGACACAAGTCAGTGCTTGGGCCCTTATAATAAATACCATCCCAGTAGTTGCAGAAACAATTATAATGGTACTTCAATCAGGAGAGACGGTTTTGATGTGATGGTACATATTTAATGCGCAGATACACGAATGAATGTGACAGTGGTTTTGGCGATTAGGCCCCGTTGTGCAGGAAGTATCATTCAGGAGGGTAGAACCGATCCGATGAAAACCCCCCGGGGTCTAGACACTGGTGGTGGTGAATGGATAGTTGGGTCGGTCTGAGGAGGAGTGCTTTAGCTTGACCCTGGATTCGGAGGGACGGGACGTGAAAAGGGGTGGAGGAGGGTTGCGTTGAGTCACCTGAAATGACAGCTGTCGGAGGGGAAAGAGCAGAGTTTAAAGGGTTTGACGGCACGCTATGATAGGCTCTTGGGAATAGAGTGAAGTGATTGGCTAAGCTGAAGAGTGACGCCCCCGGTCACTTATTATTAATATTCATGTAGACGATGATAAAAATAGCCTGACTGTTGCATTTAACTCTATATTAGATTATGTTGGTTTCTGTCAGAGTGTAAATAAACCAACCCACTGCTATAATCACACTCTCGACCTTGTTCTGACTTATGGTATTGAAATTGAGCAACTATTAGTCGAACCGCATAATCCTGCTTTATCCGACCATTTCTTAGTAACTTTTGAAGTACTATTACGAGACTACAAAGCATTAGTCAAAAGCTCTTGCAGCAGAAACCTATCTGTTAGTGCTATAGCCACATTTAAGGAAGAGATTCCACCAATACTTAACTCGATAGCATGTCTGCATGTAGGGGAGGAAACTTATACAAAATGTACACCACCCCAAATTGATCATGTTGTTGATAGTGCTATAGATGCGCTGCGAATAAAATTAGACTCTGTTGCTCCTTTGAAAAAGAAGAAAATAAAACAACATAGATTAGCTCCATGGCATAATGCCGAAACCCGCAAAATAAAGCAAAAGTCTAGACAACTTGAAAGGATATGGCGTTCCACTAAACTTGAAGAATCTCGTTTAATTTGGCATATTACTCTCAATGAATATAAGAAAGCACTGCGTAAAGCGAGAGCAGCCTACTACTCTTCATTAATAGATGAGAATAAGAATAATGCAAGATTTCTTTTCAGCACTGTAGCCAGGCTGACAGAGAGCCACAGCTCCATTGAGCCTTCTATTCCCATAGCACTCAGTAGTAATGATTTTATGTGCTTTTTTAACGATAACATTGTTACTCTTAGAAACAAAATTAATGACCTCTTGCCTTTGACCAGTATAGTGTTATCAACAGCTCCCGGAAACGTAAGTTCTAATATTACACTAGATAGTAAACTAGAATGCTTTTCAGCCATAAACCTTGAACAATTACATTCAATGATTCTCTCTTCTAAACCATCAACGTGCATGTTAGACCCAATTCCAACTAAGCTGTTGAAGGAAGTTTTTCCATTAATTAGCACTTCTTTATTAAATATTATGAATATGTCTTTATTATCAGGCTATGTTCCACAATCATTCAAAGTAGCAGTGATAAAACCGCTTCTTAAAAAGCACAACCTCGATCCAGAGGTTTTAGCCAACTATAGACCTATTTCTAATCTTCCGTTCCTCTCAAAGATTCTTGAGAAAGCGGTCGCAAAACAGTTGTGTGATTACTTAAAAAACAATGATTTATTTGAAGATTTTCAGTCTGGCTTTAGAACACATCATAGCACAGAGACAGCTCTGGTTAAAGTCACAAATGACATTCTAATAGCCTCAGACAAGGGACTTGTCTCTATTCTTGTTTTGCTCGATCTCAGTGCTGCATTTGATACTATCGACCATGACATCCTATTGCAAAGACGAGAGCATTTAGTTGGCATACAGGGAACTGCTTTAGGCTGGTTTAGGTCCTATCTATCTGAACGCTCTCAGTTTGTACGTGTCAACGATGAATCTTCCACGCAAACCAAAGTTAGCCATGGAGTGCCACAGGGCTCAGTGCTCGGACCTATTTTGTTCACATTATATATGCTTCCATTAGGCAATATTATAAGGAATCATTCTGTAAACTTTCATTGTTATGCGGATGATACTCAACTATATTTATCAATCAAGCCTGATGAAATTAATCATCTAAATAAAATTCAAGCCTGCCTTAAGGACTTAAAAACGTGGATGACCTTAAACTTTTTGATGTTAAACACGACCAAAACTGAAGTTATTGTACTTGGCCCGAAGAATCTACGAAACAAATTATCTAAAGATATACTAACTATGGATGGCATTAATTTGGCCTCCAGTGAGACTGTAAGGAATCTTGGTGTTATATTTGATCAAGATTTATCCTTTAACGCCCACATAAAATCAATTTCAAGGACCGCCTACTTCCATCTACGTAACATTGCAAAAATCAGGCATATCTTGCCTCAAAACGATGCAGAGAAACTAGTCCATGCATTTGTTACTTCGTGACTGGATTATTGTAACTCTTTATTATCAGGGAGTACCAAGAAGTCAGTCAAGTCGCTTCAGCTGATTCAAAATGCTGCGGCTCGTGTACTAACCAAGGAAAAGGGACCACATTACTCCTGTTCTGGCTGCCTTACACTGGCTCCCTATAGAACACAGGATAGAATTTAAAATTCTTCTTCTCGCCTACAAAGCCCTTAATGAGCAGGCGCGATCTTACCTTAAAGAACTCATTATACCCTACTGTCCTACTAGGGCATTGCGTTCCAAGAATGCAGGGTTGTTGGTTGTTCCTAGAATCTCTAAAAGTACAATGGGAGCCAGAGCCTTTTCTTATCAAGCTCCACATTTGTGGAATCAGCTTCCAGTTTGTGTTCGGGCGGCAGACACCCTATCCGTTTTTAAGAGTGCGCTTAAGACCTTCCTTTTTGATAAAGCTTATAGTTAGGGCTGATTAGATTCAGCCCCTAGTTTTGCTGATATAGGCTTAGTTTGTCGGGGGACATCTTACTTCTTCCTTCTCTCTGTCTGTACCTGTGTACTCTCATGTTCCGATTAACCCAGCTTCCCCACATTTCTTTCTTTTTGGTGTCTATATACGCCGGGATCCGGAGTCATGGATGATCCTGCGGTGCTGTGTCCTGGATCGCGAGCGCTGGATCTTGAGTCGTGGCTGTGGTCCTGGATCATCGGTCCTGGATGGATATCCTCGTGGATTCATCTTCCTATTATACACACATGCATTTCCAAACATTTGGACTACCTATGTTGCAAATGTATTATCTTTTCAATTTACACACGGCATCTATTGCACGTCTGTCCGTCCTGGGAGAGGGATCCCTCCTCTGTTGCTCTCCCTGAGGTTTCTCCCAATGTTTCCCTTTAAACTGGGTTTTCTTCGGAAGTTTTTCCTTGTACGATGTGAGGGTCTAAGGACAGAGGGTGTCGTATTGTCATACTGATATTCTGTACACACTGTGAAGACCACTGAGACAAATGTAACATTTGTGATATTGGGCTATATAAATAAACATTGATTGATTGATTGATTATTGAGAGGAGAGAGAGTAGAAACATGGAGATAGAAATACATGAATGAGTAAAGACGGTCTTCCTGGTTAAACTTGCGCTGAGCTTCATTTGGTGAGCCAAGAACTCTGTGAATGGTCCAATTTCCCAACTTCGGAAGTCTTTCTTCCGACTTCATTGTATTAAAGAGCTACAAGTTGCAATGTCAAATCAACTTGAACGCTACAAAGAAGGTGTTGTACATTATTACTCAAAGTGTTTTTAGATAGCTTTTCCAAGTTGTTCATCCCCCATCTATATTTATAGATTGATTCAATTAGGCATGACACATGGATACAATGACACAAAGTCTATAGGATCTAATAGGCCATGGTTTACATGCTCCTTACATACATGTTAACATACTGCAGACTGTAGGAGATCTGTCCACAGAATGTGTATGTTCACCACCCTTTGACTGCATTACCAAGAAGTTTGCTTTACTAAGAACTTGTTCCACAAACAGCTGCTTTGGGTTTGTTTTGAATAGAAAATGGTTCACGACCCTTAACAATCATTCATTATTGACTTTAAAGAACGCAACTGTCAAAAGGGAAAACTGGTCGCAGATACAAGTGCCTTTGGGACATACTATATCCCTGTTTGGATTCTTGCCCTGGTCTATATGATTTAGCTACCAAGGGAATATTGCATCATGGCATTCCCAATTTAGTGCATCTGTTAAATGGCTTTTCCATACGTACACATACACAGGTGTAGAGTATACAATGTCATCATTGTATGTATACATTGCTATGGACTTTATATTGACATTTGTGCAGTTTTTATTGTCTATGAGTAAGCAATGTAAGCTATACTTTAGCTAACACTAAAGGTAGAGTGTTTATTTTTACCATGTCAACATAAACTAACCATGCAGTTGGCCTTCATGGGGAAAAAGGAGTGCTTGGGTTTTATATCAGAGCCTTGAGTTATTTGTTAGGATAACACCACCAACAACATGGTAATGATGTTCTGTAAGTCATTGACCACATCCTTTACATTCCATAAAAAAATCAATGCAGAAGTCCAATGCCTGAAAATGATGATGCGCGTCGGCTTCTATGTATGTTTGGGTAAAAGCAGGGTTGCCAACTCTCACGCATCTGGCGTGTGACACACGCTTTCACTCTCAATCTCACGCTCTCACGCTGCCCAAACTATTCTCACGCCAAAAACAAGATGAACCGGCGATCGTTTTTGGTTGGTTATTTACGATGTTGAGTTGACAGCTGCTCAAGCTGTGGATCCGCTCCCTCCCCGCCCCCACCACTCTTCACAACGTTAACAGAGTAAACAGACAGCAGAGCAGTGGGAGCCGGTTGGTTTATCCCCGACCCGTATTGCGCATATGCAGATCTAAGATCCAGTAGAAATGATAAAAAAGTAAAAGTCTTCTACTAGGCCAAAATAGAGTCAAAGAGTATATGAGAGTGACAGTGTGTTAATTAATATATTTGGCAGTTTGGAGTAAGTCTGTGGATTTGTTTGTGTGTGTGTGTTTCATGTAGCCTATAGGCCTCTCACGATAATTAATTTTGTTGGATACATTTTCCCGGAAATGATTGCGATAAACGATAATATTCTCGGCACCGTTGTATGACCATTTTAGACCACTGACATAATGATAATATATAATAATAATTCAAGTACATCCTTTCAAACTGCTAGTCACATCCTCATGTAAATGGACATTTATCGAGGTCAGAAAAGAAAGTTATCGAGTTCATTTTTATTTATCGTACGATAAGTCAATGAATTGCTTATCGCGACAGGCCTATGCACACAATAAAACAGTGGAAACAAACATGTGTTTGACTTTCATTAGTGAATGAAACTGTGTGCCCTTTATAGTCTGTGTCCAATATTGTGTATTTGTATATATATCCTATATATATGCTAAGGTCCCGCTGCTGACACGATAGCAGTCATTTCGTGCGCATGTGTAATTAAACTCATGATATCAAAATCTCACTCCAGCCAGGTACCCAAAGTTGGCAACCCTGCGCTAACGCGAATGCTAGCGAGAATGCTAACGCAAATGCTAGCGCGAATGCTAACACATTTTCTCATTGTGTTTAAACATCTCCACATGTCATCACATAAACACAATTCATGTTACTAATCCTTACAGTGTAAGTTAAAGGCTTAAACGTACACTTACAGTCATTGCTTTCTGACAGAATTGAACCTTTTACTCTTCAGGTTGCATTCTTTCACACACAGTGACGTCACGAGCTACCCACAATGCAACGCGCGCCATATATATATATAAATACGCCATTTTCCTGGAGGTGCAAATATCCTGGAGGTGCAAATATAAACAGCTAGCTAACGTAGCCAGGCAGAGCGCACTAGGTTTTTTTTCTGAATTAACGACCGAAGAAATCGCTGCATGTCTTCGGATTACATCTCTGGACTTGAGGGGTGTGCTTTAGGTCGTTACCAGCGTAAACTAGAGCTGTGTGGGTTGCCGGATTGCCCTTACAGACTGCCTGCAGATGTATGGAAAAACGACCCTCGAAAGTGGCCTTCGTCGATTTTGGCTGCATCTACGTCTAATTTCTGGAAACACCAGGTGAATACCCCACTTGTCACAATAATATTATCATGCCATTGCATATATGTGGTATTTTAGAGTTGACTAGATATTGATTAAGGCAATAGACTATGATATTTAGTACAGGAAGCTTAGCAACACCTAGACGGTGTACGGCTAAACCCTCGGCCTGCTTGCACCTCGCGTAAAATGGCGGATACCGGAAGTACGGTGTCGCCCTCGGCCCAATACCCGTATGTGTGTGTGAAAGAATTGGGGAAATTAGTAGCAGTCTACTCATGGATGTCTACTGCCATGCTATTCAGTTCACTTTCTCCTACTTCCTGTACCCGGTTTCCTGTCTAACCTTCAGTACAAATTTTACAAAAATATAAATGTGCGAATATGAAACGTACAGGTCAATATCACCTTTCTATTGGTAGATGAACTGTCAATACCCCAAAACATATTCTTAGATATAAATATCTAATTTTGAGTTATTTAGACACAATTAACACTTATAGTTTCATGTCTTGTTACATAAGAATAGATCATATTTGTTAAGTGTTATTATGGGAGAATTACTTTTCTTGTGGTACTACTGCCTTATTAGGCCCATATTGAGCAGAGCATATTAAGACCAAAACTCATGTACAACAACTTCCTTACTTGCAATAAATAAGCACTAATTAGAGGGTTATTGAGGAAAAACTCTCAACTAATGACCAATTACTTGTAGAATATGGTCATGTAGAATAAGAAATTAAGTGTTTCATAATGACTAAGAGCTAATATACTGCTAATATGCATGTTAATTAACAACTAGTTGATGGTTAATTTGTGTACCTTAATATAAAGTGTTACCATGTTTTCTTTAAAGACAACAGACTCCTTTGTCAAAAGCAGTAGCTTTACCTCACAAAGCATAGTAGATTGCTTGTCTACCGCTGCCATGATTGGTTAGTTTGGTAATGTCATTGTGTAACTTTGGTAAATCCAAACTAACAAAAATCACACATCACGCCACATCTACATCATTAACTACATCTAAGATAGGTAATACATTTATTATGAATACTCACAACCCCTCTGCAAACAATCCGACCAAAATCCAGTTATGAATTGAGAAAGTTTCATTGTACAGTAAAAGCTTCTGGTACACTAAATACTTTATGATATTTTATCCAGTGAGCGAAGAGGCATGTGTCCTCACCAGGTTCAGCCCAGCAGGGGGCTTGAGGGTCAAAAGTTGACCACCAGGCGCTTTACTTTGAGCTCCTCTTCCGGCTCATGAGCTGGAGGAGGCCCAAGAAGCCTTAAAGATTAGATATGATTACACTGTAAGTAAATCGTCAAAGTAGGAGGTTTCATCCTATAATCTTTGCTAAAAATATTCAAACGTTTTTTTTATTTCTCTATTGTTTTCTATATCATGAAATTGAAAATAAGTTGACCAAATTCAGTGGCTTTCTATACTTTTTATCTTCGGGGTGTGGCTTCTTATCATTTGACTGTGATCTGAACAGACTGTTTGACCCAGTCACGTCTTCCCCCCTTCAGACTAAACATTGTTAATGATTTAGTCATGACTCATTCTTAGGATTTCTCCATCATGGGAGGCTAATGAGCATATCTCTGGCTGACCCTCTGACATTAAAACAAAAGAGTTATTTTTGGAGGACTAGCAAAAGTTGATCAAAAATATAAAACACACATTAGTTTATGTAACTGGGTTCATTTCCATAAGGGGGGACTATACCAAATAAACCACTTTGTCGAGAACTGCAATATTTTTTATGGAAATTGCTTGGAGTTGACTTCTTTATGTAGGTAATCTGGGATCTTTTGCATTCAATGATTTGCTGCTTTCAACAGTTTGAACCAAATTCTAAGAGGTGTGGTGGCAGTATGACAAAATCAATGCAGTACATCTAGCTCTACAGAGTTTAATGCTGATGATATTCAAATAAGTTCCTCCTCAGAATCATTCCTATGATTAAATGTACCATGAGGAGAGGCAGCAGAAGCCAGAACGACTGAGTGAGGAAGAGTCAGAGGTGGACAGACAGTCTGCCGAACAGCCAGCCATGCGATCATCCATCCGGACACCCAGACAGACAACATGCCCTGTTACTGTTCCCTCTGCAGGTGAACAAGGTCAATGCAAGAGCATTAACTAAGCAAGAGCATCTGGAGGAATTTACTGCTGACTGAGCAGAGATGGTGCGATGTTGTGACAAGGGTCCATGTTGTCTCACTGAAGATCTGTTCTTTACCTCGTCAAAAAATATTTTGCTAGCATTCTGTGAGCTGAAAAATCTCTATTTGGTTTGTGGACCTACAGTATTTCACACGTGTTAAACTTTGTCTACCCAGTGGCCTATAAAACATTGCATTATATCTGCTTAGCAAAGTCGTGAGAGGGTGTGTCTGTGTGACCTGAGTATGCTGTTATTCTCAAAAAAACACGCTATGAAAGTGACTGAATTTTAGGAATTAAAGTATAAAAGTTCTTCACATGTTATAGCCGCAGCAGGAGTCACATCAAGCACTTCACTCCAGCAGATGTTGATTGTTTTGTAGATGAGGAGCCTCTATAATGTTGAGGAGCAGTTATCCTTCCTGGGTTAATAGTTTGAGAAATGTTGGCTCCTGACTGAAATGTTGACAGTAGGGTCTACTCAGAGGAAACACCTGTGTGGTGTCTAAGAGGGCCTCAGGGGGCCGCAGACAGCCTTTGAAGTAGATGAACTTCACACACAGCCTCAGACAAAAACATATACTGACCCTGACTCAAGGCTGATCCTAAAACTAACCGCAGAGGACTGAGAGGAGTCTTCAAAAGTAATATTTGTATTCTCCTTACAACTTCTGGACCACAAAAAGTTCAAACTTGTAGAGAAACATGAAACATGTTCCCACATAGCATACATACTTTAGAGATTCACATAAGAGAATGAAAGTCAGTGTATATACTATTTATTGTTTAAAGGACTGTCAGCTTAGCCTTCACACATCTTTAAATATCTCATTAGGTCTTCACTTATCACTCCTCTTCTATCTATATCCTCTGTGTTGGTGGGTCAGGGCCCCAAATTGTGCCAGGCAATAAACACTTCCTTCAATTTGTCTTAAAACCAACCAAAACACACTTCAAAGCTCTGATAAATGAGAAGAACTCAGTAAACACACTCCTCCGTGTATCTAAGTTCAAAAACAGCAGAATTCCTAAGACCATAAGAGCTACTTTATTTTGACCTTTTTGACCTCATAAGCAAATAACCTGTCCAAGAGTTAGGAAGAAAATATTCTCTTTTCGACAATAATATTTACAAAGGCTTCTCTAAAGAGTTTATGAGATGATAATTAATCATGTCTGATACTGGTGCTTCTCACAGTTGTTTCCCGAAAGCTAGAGCTGTACAAATAAATATGTTTAGATTGACAGAGGATCAAATAACTCTGTATTGTGCAACAACCCAGTCTCACGGCATTTTGTGTTATAGTCACGACATTTAATCTATTGATTCGTGTTCACCAACACGATTTTTTCATGTCACACAGAACAATTTTAAAAGCAATGTATTTCTATTGGTAGTGTGTTTCATGCCTGCAACACGTCTTTTTCTCCGGTCGGGTCTTTGAAGACCGGAAGCTGTGTGGTTCATAAAAACATGTTCTTACTCAATATCAAGCCACGTTTATTGTTTTTATTTTAAATCGTATAATGTCGGACTTCTTTTGCCGTCTGTGAGGAAAATAAATGGGGCTCAGAGCCTCAAAATACTGAAATCTTCTAATTTGTTATTCTTTTCTAAATAACACACTGTTATTTACTCAACAATAAGAAAGATAATACTTTATTCCGAGTGTGCTTGCTTTTGTCTTTGGAAGTCATCACATAACGGCATTGTAATACACAGTTCGGCTGCATTACATATTACACATCTGCCGTAGTTCTCTATTTATAGAGCCCTGATGAGAAGACTTCTAGAAAAACTGGAAGATCTGCCACGGAAACTGAATAAGCGACGTTGATCATAAATATATCAGCAATTAAACAACATCTTCAATTTCTCTTCACACAATACGTCTCTTTGCAGTATCAATACTATCAATACTAATTTGGCTGGTAGGTTATATTCACACCATAACGGCGCACAGCTGATATAAAAGGACTTGTAGTTTTTAAAGATATTACTGATTTTCTTGGAATATAAGAATGTAAATACTGAGTTGAAAGAATAGTCAGGGGTTTTGGGCGATGGGAGACACATCTATGGATTCAGAATTTCAATAGCTTACCATTAAATGACGGATATACCTTTCTGTCTGCGCTTTTTTACTAATGAGATATTAGAAGTAAAACATGTGAAATAATATAGCAATATCCTGTAAAAGTATGTGAAAACATGAACAAAACACATCTTCAGATGTTGTACATACACAAGTGTCCTACACTAATAATACAAAGTTATTATGGCTGTGTGTACCTTGTGTGCACCGCCTAGTGGTTAAAGCACGTTATTGAATTAGTTGTGTATATGATATGTCAATAAACCTTAGAACATCTTGAAGTCTTGAAAGGGATGTGCAAAATAGCCATTATAGTCTTTAATTAACTAACTTAGAGAATAACGAGTAATGAATATACTTTATAGGGATCTGCAGATAAATGTTTAGTCTTCTCAAGCACCAACTATCAAATATCTCGCCTGATTGTTGGCATTTGACAATCACCTTCCCTGAATTTGACTGAGGTGTAGCTAAAGCCTGATTTAAGGGTTGTTTATATTTCACATCATTAATCAGAATCTGCAAAGTAACTAAAATAAATGTAGTGGAGTAAAAATACCAGGTTAACCTCTGAATTGTAGTGGAGTAGAATTACAAATTAACAATGAGCTGTCATGTGGGTATATATTAATGTTGCTGTTACTTCCCCTTCTAGAGTAGAGGAACACAACACACACCAGATGGATTTGGTTATAATTATAATAGGGTTTAATAAATAACAATGAAGGTGTACAACAAGATGAAAAAAAAAAAGCCTAAGCCAAACAAAGGAGCCAAAAGGGCGCAGGTATCCCGCTAAATAACAGAAGGAGGACTCCAAAGGTGAGCTTAATCACACACCTGAAATCACTAATCAATCATCACTAATCGGAGGAGGCTGCAGGGAAATGCAGCTAACCAAGTGGTAACAAAACACACTACTCTAAACACATAACAGTACACGCTACGTTAAACACATATCACCACATACTACTCTATACACATGCCTGGGGTTACCTACTGTAACCCAGCTTCTATGAGTAATGTCGCAGCTCTCTAAGGCTATCGCTATTGGGTTATCCCTCTGCGCCCCCGCGCAGCATTGAAACACTTGTAGTCCACGCCCACCCGCTAGGTGGGCCCCACCCTCGGGCCTCCTTCCGGTATAAATAGAAAGGTGGCCCGGCAATCTGCTCCCAGACAATATAACTTTTCTTCAGCTATTCGTAGAGCCAGTGGGGCCCAGCGCTTAGAGGGCTGCGCCATTACTCATAGAAGCTGGGTTACGGTAGGTAACCCCAGTTCTATTTTGTATATGGCTTCGCCCTCTAAGGCTATCGCTATTGGGTTAAGGGCGAAGCATGATGTAGTCTGCGCCCCACTGGGTCTTGCCCGGCACTAGAAGCACAGACACACCTGCTCAAAAACACCCCCTGCCTGTTGTGCCATGCGTAATGGCGCATCACCGTCCCTGGAACATAGCAAAACATGCCTATCTTCCCGACGGGGTGAAGGCTGGGAACAATACATACTGGCCGCTGTGAGAAAGTAGAGACGAAGGTCCCACCTTATCCTGCGATCGTAGAGGGGGAACAGCTGCTCTCTGCGTGTCAGACAGGTAGGGGGGGGGTCAGCTGGATCCCTGACGTCACTCATTCTGATCAGGCACTCCGTACGAAGTGTGTCAGAGTAAAGGGAACATCCCTCTCATACGAGGAAAAAAAAGGGCCGCTCTCTGTGTGCCGAGAGGCAGGAGAGAGGCGCACAGCTGGTTCCCTGACGTCACTCACTCCGACAGGACACCCAGTACAGGGTGCGTCAGAGAGGAAAGGGAGACATCCCTCAAATAACATTGAATAAATGAACAGGTGGAAGACCAAGATGCAGCCGTGCAAATATCTTCCACTGACATTCCTCTGTGCAACACCGTGGAGGCGGAAATTCCTCTGGTGGAGTGCGCTTTGATATTCTCCGGGGGATCCACCCCCGAGGAGACATATGCCTGCGCCACCGCCTCACACAGCCAGTGTGACAGCCGTTGTGCAGACAGAGGTTGCCCGATCGAGCGCTCTCTATAATGCACAAACAGGCGCTGAGAACGGCGCCATGCTGCCGTGCGCGCCACATAGCAGGCCAGTGCGCGCACCGGACAGAGGAGATGAGATTTGGCTTCTTCCTCCGTTTTATGAGGAGGCGGAAAAAACCCGTCCAGGGTGATCACTCTTGACCTAAAAGAGCTTGTGATGACCTTTGGCATAAAGGCTGGGTTAGGGCATAACACAGCCGAACTGCCATCCCCCTGGATCCGGAGGCATGACGGGGCCACAGAGAGAGCCGATAAATCACTCACCCTTTTCGCCGATGTTAGAGCCAAAAGCAGTACTACTTTAGCTGATAACATGTTGAGGGGAACCTGCTCTAAAGGTTAAAATGGGGCTTTGCTTAGTGCTCGTAACACCAAAGCCAAATCCCACTGAGGCGCCAGTGCGCGTGACACCGGTCTGTGTCTTCGTACCCCTTGCAGAAACCGTTTCGTCAGTGGGTGACTGAACAACATCCCTGCTCCGAAACCCACGTGACAAGATGATATGGCAGCCGCATATACCTTTATTGTGCTGAACGCCAAATTCCTGTCCAACAACAGCTGGAGGAATGACAGCACATGAGGCAGGGGGCACGTGATGGGGTCCAGGCTTCTTTCTACACACCAAGACGCCACCGCTGACGGACGAGTCTGACGCCTCCCCCGTCCGGGGAAGAGGGGGAAGGGGAGAGCCACATGGCGAGCCATGGAGGGAGACGGGGTAGGAGTCGTCCGACTCCTGGCCCCCACTCGCCTCCAGAAACAGGTTGTTGTCCCTGTTCTGGATGGGCCAGTCGTCCTCCTCACCCGCAGCAGCTAGAGCCTCCGCCCTTTGCTTCCTGTCGGATGATGGGAGACGCACACAGTGAGAACATGCGATCTGCTGGCTGAGAGCCGCGTCTGCGTGCTCTGGCCCCAGGCAGGATGCGCATATCGGGTGCAAATCATAGCTCATGATATATCCTGTATTGCACGAAGGACACATGCGGATACACTCATTGTTGCTCATGATTCTTTCTCGTGCTTCAGTACTGCTGGTTGCTGAAGAAAAGAGGGAGCAGATTGTCGGGCCACCTTCCGGTATTTATACCGGAAGGAGGCGCGCGGAGGGTGGGGCCCACCTAGCGGGTGGGCGTGGACTACAAGTGTTTCAGTGCTGCGCGGGGGCGCAGAGGGATAACCCAATAGCGATAGCCTTAGAGGGCGAAAACATATACGAAATATAACTAAACACCTCTAACACACAACACTAAACACGGGTCAGAAGTAGTCAAATACACTCTTAATGTGTCCACACAGGAACAAGATGAGTGAGGCGTCTAATTGCAACAGAGCCTCCCGAGTGATAGCTGTCCCCAGCTTTGTAGTTATCTCCAGCCGGTGTGCGCCGGCTGTGCGCTGCGATTGGGGTGCGTCGGGCCGGCGTGCTCCAATCACAATCTTCAGGAGGCGGACCAGGAGATGGCAGCCAATCACGTCAGGGCACCCGCACAGCTCATTTACATACAACCCAGAGTAACACAGTTAAGATGACCAGGAAGACAGCAGCCGTGACAGTTGCCCAGTATGGATACAAGCGATTTTCACCCATTTATTAATTATATGTCTTAAATTTGTACAAACAATTTGTTTCCTATCGCCTAAACCTCCAGGGGTGTACACAGTTTAATACTGTCAACTTCTAATTTTGGGTAAAACGAAAACGTCTTTTAAAACTACAATTCCCAGTAGAGACATGCCATAGAACATGTTGCGAAACACAATAGCCAGCATGTGTGGTTCTGGGGGGGCGTTCAAGTCCAGTTTTGAATAGTCTGCCGTAGTTTCGTTCGATTTCAAAGAGCTGTTTGACGCTCAGCGTAACCTTGGCGCACTGCCACTCCAACATCCAATCCCAGAGCTTGAAGATTAATCACGGGGACTGTAGTCCCAAACGATAGCTGGGGATTATGGGTAGTGTAGTGTCTTCGGCCATCCTAAACTCCGAAATGTTTTTCGGATTTCATATCGCATTAATACCATATCCCAACGTGCATTGCGGCTAAAACATCCAATCACCGAGCTTAAACCATAGCTGAGGATCTTGGGTAATCAGTTCAGTGGCTGTGTATCGCAATGATGCTTGAAATGTCCCTTATAGGCCTACGTCTGTTTCCGGTTATTTTTATGTTGAAATTCAGTTCCTGACGGACGCCAAAAAAGCCAGAGATTATGGAATTAAACAAATAAATAAAAATGGTGACAATTGTGTGTTATTGTTGAGTAAATAACAGTGTGTTATTTAGAATAGAATAACAAATTAGAAGGAAAAAAAGATTAAAAAAATACAGATTTCAGTATTTTGTGGCTCTGAGCCCCATTTATTTTCCTCACAGACGGCAACAAAAGTCAGAAATTATACGATTTAAAATAAAAGCCATAACTGTGGCTTGATATTGAGTAAGAACATGTTTTTATGAACCACACAGCTTCCGGTCTTCCTCGACCCGACCGGAGAAAAAGACGTGCTGCAGCCTGCAATCACGAAACACATTACCAGTAGAAATACATTGCTTTTAAAATCGTGCTGTGCAACACGAAAAAAAGGGGCAAATCGTGTTGGTGAACACGAATCAATAGATTAAAAATCGTGTTGGTGAACACGAAATGCCGTGAGACTGGGTTGAATAAGGACAAAGCTCCGGACCTGGGGTGACAGGGCCTTCGCTGCAGCCCCCCCTCCCTCTGGAACTCTCTCCCCAGTCACATCCGAAAGGCCAACACTCTTGAATCCTTCAAAAAGTCTCTCAAAACTCACTTATTCACTCTTGATTTCAATCTCTAATCTACAACCCCCCACACATTATTATTTTTTGCACATTTTACTTGCACTTGGATTAAGGCTTTCTTTGAGCATTAGGAAAAGCGCCATACAAATGTATTATTATTACTATTATTATTAGGGCCGGGGACTTTAACGCGTTAATTAAGATTAATTAATTACACAAAAATTAACGCGTTAAAAAAATTAACGCATTTTAATCGCACTTTAATCGCACTTATTTTTGCACAGCGGAACTTTTCTCACTGGATGAGTTTCAGGCGTACCGATTATACTGGAGCACCAACTAACGTTCATGACTTCAGCATGGGACTTCAAACAACAACAAACCACGGTGAACAATAGTCAAACATGAACGAACAAGCTGATGAGCCGGCTTTGGTCGGCCCCGTGGATGGGACATTTTGTTTTAAAAAACGGACGGATGGAAGCGTCGACAAGAGCACGGTTGTGTGCAAATTATGCAAAAAAAGAATAACCAACTCCCTGGCTCAATGGATTGTCACTGGGCTCGACATTAAGGACTGCCCAATGGCCCGGGGCCATCTAGTATTTAGCTCGGGCAATGAAGCCGGTCTGCTGGTTGCCCGATCGGGCAATCTATTATGCCAGTATCATGCAGCTCGCGGATCTAGTAACCCGACAGTAAAACTAAACATATCTATAACTAGTTATAAGGTAGTTTGAGAGGTAATTAAAATAGCTACGTGTGATATTCTAACCTGAAGTGTGTGTTTTGTTCCGCTCACCGCTGCATGTGGTTATGCAGAGCTGCGTGTCGAGTCTCGACTCGTCAGCAGCAGCTGATCTCTCTCCAGTCAGATTAGACTTCACTCGCGTTTATGTCCATATCGATCAGATCCAGCTAGTTCTAGCTAATGATATGACTACCTGCTTATTAAAAGACAACTACACAATAAGTGTCGCTATGCAACCGGATGAGGCCACAAAGTATAGCGCTTATAGTGTTTACATGCCCACCGGAACCCCGAGGCATTGCCAACAGATCAACGCACAATCAACCCATACAGGACATCTCTTTCTCCACATTAAGTGTTAGACATTAGAGTTGACTATTCTTGTCTGTCACATACTCTTCTTGTCTGTCACATAAGTGGCGCAACTGAAGTGGTATTGCTCTAAAGGGAAATTATTTTGACCGAAGATATTTAGATTTGCCGGCTAACGGGAACTCTGACGTGTGCTTCGCGGATGTGCTCGGCTCCTCTCGACTGCTGCTCGGGTCTGCTCGGTCAGCTTCCGGATTAGGAGGCATTCGTTCGACCAACTTACAGTAGTTAACATTACAAACATTTTTAACAGGGGCCATAATAGTGTAAATAATGTTTGTTTTGGCAGTTATAACTGAATGTAATGTCTTCTACTTTTTTCCATCTGGGAAGGCATCTGCCTTCATCAGATGGAAAGTGTTTTGACCAACAACTTAAGTGTTTCTTAAAGCTATGCAGGGCATGCAAGCGAGCAAACACAAACAAGAACAAACAAACAAGTGAAATGAAGAATACAATTGAAATTGTACAATATAATATTGTGGTGGTTCATCTTATAATTCAGTCTAGAGAATGCACCAGACAGCATCTAAGACCTGCACAAATTAAAAAATGAATAGGGGGACGGAGGCCCCCCAAACCCTTCGTGCCATTTCGTCCGCATGCATTTTTCAGGGCAATCTCTATTGGGCTCAGGGCCATCTGTAAATTAGCTTAGATGGCCCTGTGCTTAAAAATGCAATTTTTAAAAATGCGATTAAAAATGCGATTAAAAATGCGATTAATTTCGATTAATTAATTTTTTTAATCGAGTCCCGGCTCTAATTATTATTATTATTATTATTATTATTATTATTATTATTATTATTATTATTATTATTATTATTATTATTATTATTATAATAAAGTAATGTAATATAATGCTGCATCAAGAGCATTGTTGCTACATTTCTTTGGTATTTTTTTGTATTCTATTGGTCATCACCATTACTAAAAATGACGTATTTGCCAATTGTTTGGGACTATCAAACTTGGCGTTTGAGCCATAGCATTCAATTTATCAGGATCTTCTACTGGTGTCAAATACAACATCACCTCCTTTAAGGCCCTGACACACCTACCCGATTTTGGGAGTCAGAGGCAGTCGGGCATTCGCGGCGCCCTACTCAAGTTGGTGTGTCCCGCACCGTTGTTGCTTTACGGCACATTTTCACACCTCCCGCGGCCTCCCGCATGTTGAATCGGCCAAAGAAAGTCGGCCAAATAAATCACTCTGATTGGCTGTTGCCTCTTTTGAATGACGAATACACACTACCGCTGCCTGCTGATAAGGACAGTTATTGCCACTCGTCGACTGAAGTCTTTGCGGTGTGTTCGTAGGCGGGCGACGTAAAAGTCGGGACGCCTTCGGTACGCATTCTTTGGTCTCAGGTTGGTGTGTAGCGGCCTTTACATGCAACTGGAATACCTTTAAACTGAGGTGTGAAACTAACACATGGACTGAGGTCAATAAAGGGTGGCATCCTTTGCAGCAGCTTTTCCCTTCACAAGCATCGGGACCACCTGCCCAACAGCAAGGCCCGCCTACTTCTGAACACCTTGCGGCATGCATGGAATGGGCCCACTGCAACAGACTCTCTTTTCTTATTAAAGCAGAGAGCATGAGAGCTTGCTTGGAAAACATATTACCATCAGCAACTACAAAAAAATGCTTGCTATTTCCTTAGAGCAACAGACAATTGTTATTCATATTTTTTAATAGCCAGACTTTTTCTTACTAATGTCCAACATCAAACGCATTCAGATGTTTGTACATTGTACATTCTACGTAAATGTATCTTCGACTAATCATCTAGCTACTGATGCCCTCCAAAGCGTTTTGGTAGTTTGTTGCCATCCTGCAATTCAGCCATTAAAGGGAAGCCAGAAAACCAGCTGTGATCGGCAGACTCTTTGTAAAAGATCAAGGTTTTCCATGAGCTCACCAGCCTTTCCAGGATATGTTTAAATCAAAAGCCATTACATACGAGACCTGATGTCAACCTTCTCCTGACACCACACAAGTTCAGTTTCCACTTACGTCCATGCAGTCATTATATTATTATTTTAAAGTCTGGGTAAAAATAAAGACAGATTTTTGTTTCTCAAACTAACATTCAATTGACTGATTCCATTTTCTTTCTTTGTTCTTTGATCAGACTCATGTAGCTCATATTAAACTGTTGGTGTTGAAATAGGTTAATAATTCAAACTGTTCCTCGATTAAAGTTAAATATTGATTAAAACCAGAGTTAAAGGCCATATCACAATTTATATGTTTGATCACCACAGAAGGGATTTGGGTGTGCATTGTGTGTAGGCTCACTGACATCATTTCCAGAAAGTGACAGAGGTTGCTTATGCGCATTTACAATATCCTTGAGTGGGTCAAATGACTGTATGTCGACGGCGCATAGGAGCATTTGTGTTTGAAGTGTGTGGAAATGTTTGTATCTGCAGTGATTGTGTGTGTGTGTGTGTGTGTGTGTGTGTGTGTGTGTGTGTGTGTGTGTGTGTGTGTGTGTGTGTGTGTGTGTGCTCATGCTTGATACTGGACAGCGTCAGACAGAGGGGTACCGAGAAATAACTCTTGGGAAAACATGGGTGGGGACTACTGACTACATGTTTTCTTAGTACTGGGTTCTGTGTTTAATGACCTGAATCTCACCGTTACAATTCCTTAGAGGCCATGACTGAATAGTCAACAGTTTTAGCAAATCTAGAAACCTTTTTACTCTAGGAAAAGCCACAATCTCTGCCAGACCTTCAGTTAAGCACAATTTTAAAGTGCCTTCTCTCTCTCAGTCTGCAAGAAATGTGAGCACTATGATTGATCCCCATGTAACAACGTTTGTTAGCTGTCAGAAACAGAAATCCTTTATTTGTCCCGCAACGGGGAAATGTACATTATTACAGTAGGAGGTAGTGCAGATAAAGTGAGGATTTTCTTTTTTTTATGTCTAAGTATGCACACGTTATTGATTGATGTTATTAAGTAAAAAACAAATACAAAATAGCAGATATGTACATCATTGTAATAAATGTGAAATTGCAGGAGGGTATATTGTACTTGCATGTATTTAGCACAACGTTTTTATATTTCCAGACAGTGTTATTGTACAACAGGGGTATTCCAGTATATTATGTGTGTGAAGTTTTCTATCAGGGGCCATGGTGGTTGGAGAGCGCTGCAGAAGGAATGACCTGCTTGCAGCTTGCACTACATCATGACATCGGAAAGAGCAGCACAATGTGTTGTACAGACACTAACCTATACAGTACAAACAGCTTAAAATGGTCCTCAGGTCTCCAATCTACCAAGACAGGGAATATCAATTTGTTTGATATCTTGTGTGCTGCCTTATTGTTAGATTGGTCACCTAACTCAATTCATTCTGCTGCACTTTTTGTCTCTCCTTTCTTTCTCTTGTGGCACTTATTCTTAATATGTTCTCCTTGAATTGATGGCTCTATTTCAGGCCTTTATTGAATTTCACTTTAGATGTAAACAGATGTCAGGATTTAAGCTTCACAAGACTTCAGCAAATTCACAAGTGTCTGTATACGGTATGTGCAGTGCATGAAAACCTTTAATGTTATCTACTTTGCCATGATACTAGCCACATATAACAAAGAGTACAACTGAAGCACCGGACCTCACACACATTCACATTGGCTGACACTGGAGGAATAAGAAGTTAACCTTCACCGAACAAAAACACAGATCTGAAGTGGTGCTACGCAATGCAGTAATCAGGAAATGTACGCAAGGTTGTGTAAACTACTTAAAAACCCTGGCAGACAGTAATACCCAACAGCATAAGAGGAGGTGAGTTTTCTTCTAATGACCAAATTAGGCTTGAGTGTGTGAGAGTGTATGGAAGGGAAGTGATGGTGAGAATGTGAGGCTACAGTATTTCTTTTATTCAGGTCTGATTTATCATCTTGAAGAGGGAATCTGTGGGAACTTCTACATTCTGAAGAGAAGGGGAACCTCAAAATGTGTTTACTCCAGAATTTGAGACCACCTTTGACCTCTTCACCCCGCCACAACTCAGTCCCTCAGCTCGGCAGCCGCCCTACAGCATGATCACACACACGCAGCAAGCCAAGAGGCATCAAGCACTGGTAAAGGAAAGAAATTGCGAAGGTATGTCTTGTAAATTAAATTTCCTATTCTTGTCCTAACCCCGTTGCTCTTTTTTACTTTCTCTGAGATGCACACACACCATGGTAAATCCCTCACACACCTTCAGCAGCACATACACTTGACATATGTAATGTTTAGCAGACGTCAGACATGGTCAGCTGGTGTCAGGCAGCAGAAAGTAGGTGAGCTCATGTGGGAAAATCATACATAGACAGGTTGACGTAACAGAGACACATTAAGGTTTCTGAATGTTATTTTTCATGGTAGTTGACGGACGATTACATACAAAAACAAACATTACTTTTAAATCATCTCCCCTAACAAACTGAAATAAAGTACAATAATACAAATAAAAACTTGTTATCACGAAACATAGCATGAAGCAAAAGTTGGAGCTCAGGGAATTAAATGGACCTCCTTCTCTGAAGGGATTTTGAGAATTGTTACTGTGGCAACAATGTATTTGTTATGGCAGAGCTCAGTCCAAATGTTCAGGAAAACACCGAAAATGCAGGGAGACAGGGAGAAAAAAGTAGATGAACAGGAGTTCAAATAAATAGAGGAAAGGAGGCTAAAGATTGGTGCACTCATGTCATAATGAGGGTGTTTTGTTGAGTGTTGCCTTGTCTTGGCCATAAGGATGCTCTTACTCAATATAATAAGATGTGGACTCACAAGAATTGGACCTGAGTACCGAATATGTTGACTTTGACTTGACTGAATTATAACAGCTTTTTGGCCTGAAATAATCTGTATACAAGAAAAAATGGTTTACTACGCTGTGAAAATGAGTTACCACAAAGTTTACATTGGTGATTTATGAGTGGCATTTCTTAACAGCTATTACGACCCACTCCACTCCACTAGGGGTCTCTGTGTGTTCTCTTCTTGCTGGCTCTTAATTTGTGTTACAGGTGATCCATGTAATTAGTGTGACATACCTGTGCCACTCTTTTGAACACCCATAAACGCATGCATTACTGATGACTGACTTGACACATTTGTATTTGGTTTGTGAAGTATTATTATTTTATAAATAAATATACTTAATGTTACTTTTAAACACATCTGGTCTCCTATCTTTGTGCAGCCATTGAACCAGGCTCTAACAAACACCAGGATGGTTCAAAGATGAGATGAGTAAAAGTAACAGAAAGCATATTACAATATAACAAAACTTCAGAACTGGGCTTCTTTATTTGATTGGAATGAGGAATACAGAGCATATTACCCCAGTTTTAGCCCCACTCCATTATGACTGGCCTACATTGGAAACTAATGGTGGTTTTCAAATCATTCACAAGCTCACAGATCTTTTAGTGCTGTTTTTAAATAGACACACATTGCAGAAAAAGGTAGGCAATTTTTAAACTATGCAAAAACTATACTTTAAACTATTATGTTATCCTACAAAGAATTATAGGACATTTTTAAATGATTAACAATACAAATAAACCTATTTATTTGATTTGAATTATAATGACTTCTTCAATTGTATATATTCAACTCTAACTCCAATTTTTATGATTCCTTACGATCTAAATTCTTAAATTGAACTCATCTTACAAGTATCTACTTCCTTATCGTTATCGTTATTATGTTTTTAAACAGTTCCCTTAGCTGTCAAGCAGCATGTACTTTACATAATATTTTTCAATGCAAATACTTTTATCATGCATTCAGTAAGGGTTAATATGTTTTATTATAGAGCAAATTAGTAAACAACATGCAGCAAGTGTAAGGTCCTGCAAAAACACCGAACACATGCTAATTCATCATGACTGTCCAGCGAGTGTGGCAACACCTACAGTATGTTTTTGTTGTTCAAGATGTTGGATCCGTACACTGTGGTCTATTTCATCATAACCCATACTACACTGGCTTGTGTGTGTGTGTGTGTGTGTGAGATTGATTTCAGGGGGTTTAAGGAGAAGAAAGGGTGGGAATGTTTTTGATCATCGTCATGACAACAAATGAAGATGTGCGTACTGTATGATGTGTTGTGTGTGTTGTATGTGCGTGGATTGTTTTTTGCAAATAAATTAATATTTCTATATTCTATGTCTGTGTATGTGCATTTAGTTGTGCACATGTGAGCTGATAGGATGTGTGTGCACAGAGATCCAGATGTGAGGATGTGCTTGTTGGTGACACCCAACATAAATCAAACAGCTTTAACTAATGAACAAATAGGAAACAGAGAAAAAGTCTAATAAACCAAATAAGTGGGAGGGAGAAATTAGGATAGGAGAGAAAGTGTGTGGAGGCAGAAAACATAAACAGGAAGAAAGTAGTATGACAAAGATACAGCTTCTGTAAGTATAGCCTTATTTCAGATGTTCAATGAGTAACTCATTGGATTAATTACATGATGTAAAGTTAAGCTGTGGACAATGGAGGATGGCCAGCCAATCAATCAATGTCTGCAGTAGGCTGCAGTAGCACACATGACATGGAAACAATTGGTGTTGTTGACGAAAGAGAAGTGGCAACGAACGGTCTTAAGCGACTCGTAAGTTTATATTACGCCTTGTCTAATTAATTAATTTAATTGGATTTGTCATGGCATTTCAACTTTTTTATAAAAATGTCAAAAATAATACAAATCACTTTACTGTCTCTAAAACAGTTATATGATCAAGAGAAACCCCAGATATATATATATATATATATTATTATTATTTTTAACAGTTTATGGATATAAGTGATGAGGAAACATGTTTTCCTGTTTGGCCTTATGATAAAGTTGTTAAATCTAAGCCTATGTCAAATTTCGGCCTTGGGAAGTACGCAAAGTCCAAGTGTGATCATCTATGTGTTGCCAATTTGTTGTAACTGCTCAAACTTTCTACTTCACTTGTAAAGAAAAAAAGGGTGTTTGTACCATGTATGAATTAGATCATTTAAAAGCAAAACTGGAGCATGAGAAAGACAATGGTAGCTTGAAAACATGTCTGAATGTTAAAGGTCCCAAGCCATGGCCATTTCTACTGATCATAATTCCATTGTTGAGGTCTACTAGAATAGATTTACATTGTGCAATTTCCCAAACTCACATACAGCATCTCTGTATAGTATGTGTATTCACTCTCTGTCCTACACGGCTTATTGGAGCTCCTGTCCCCCCACTCCCTGTGAGCCCACTGTGCTCTAATTGGTCAGCTCGCCCACTCTGTTCTGATGAGTCCGCCATACATATGTACAGCGGAACATCAGTGATTATGTGTTACAATGGCGTTAGCAACCAGAAAATGACACCAGTAAGGACAAACAGATGAGAATGCTGCGTGGGGTCTGGGTGCCGTGTTGGTGGGACGTTGCGCGGCTCGCTGCTGCGACAGTGTGAGCTGGGTTCATTTCCTGCTTGCTGCGTTGGGTCTGCGAGACAGCGAGACATCGCGAATGGACGCGGGAAGGGGGGGGGGCGGTTGCTGAGGGGCCTGCAGCACCCCCATCTGCGAGGCTCCACTAGCACCCGCACCCCCAAACGCGACGCACCTACAGTGTAAGCGCGCCACAGTTTCGCCGCTGCGAGGCTCCGCGAGTGTGTGAGGAGCTCCACGGATTGGTCCGAAAAATCTCCAACGAGGCGTTCTGGGGCAGCATAGACACGTCTTTTCTGTGTTAGAGTTTTACTCGCTACAGGGAGTACTTTGAGGGTTTGTGACTCTGCAGACCGTTTACATGCATAAAAACCTTCATAACACACAAGGGGACGGGTAATAACCGGAAAAGCATGATATGGGACCTTTAAGGTGGTCAAGACACCTCAAGGCAGCAGCCCTAAGAGAGGTTAAAGGACTCCTGTCATGCAAAATGCACTTTTGGATGTCTTTTATACATAAATATGTGTTCTCTCTTTTCCTCCGTACCCAAATCTCTAAAACGGGGGAACAACGGAGCTGATCCAGATTTGCGTCCGATATAACGTATTATCGGAAATGTGGGCTGGCTTTACACCCACAGCCCTATCAGAAACTTCGCTATCAGAAACAATGTGCGACGTGTTTTGGAAGTAATATGGTCTTTGTTTACATTAGCAAGCATCGCTAACACTCAGAGCTAACCTGTACTGGAGAGAGTATGTGTAAGAAGCAGGAAATAAAAAAGGAACTCACCTTGTGGTAAAACCGCAAGAGAAAAAGCATTTGAGCTCCATACTGTTTCAGAAATAATCCTTGATGTCGTTTTGAACATGATATGGTGTTTAATCAGGGCAGCATTTAGCTGAATATCAGGGTAGAATTTTCCTGCATAAGCTCCCCCCTCTTTATAAATAAAACATTTTTAAAGCCACGGACCCAGAATCAGCCCTTCTCTAACAGGGCTGACATAGAGGGGTATGAGGCATGGCTAGAATGGGTGATCTGTTTGGTATTTTGAGCAAAACACTTCATAGACAGGTTTTTTATATATTTGTTTATATCTGAGACCTATAATATATGCCTAAACATTTTATAATAGGAGACCTTTAAGACTGATTGCTTAACCTTCAGAAAGTTAACTCAAGTGTCTTGACTTTACCAGTAGCGTGGCGTGGGAAAAAAATTAGGGGAAGCCAATAATACGTCCTTTCTTTTGGGTCGGGGGTGTGGTGGTCAATGTAATAACGTAACCAGATGAGTGATTACAGCACCCGGTATCATTTTACACACATTTGTATCATACAGATGCAGGACTTACACACGCCTGTTATCTAACCGACAGGTCCGCACGCACTCTCCAGCCGAAACTCTAATAAGCATTCATTCACAAACTAAATCAGGAGACCTTTAACGTTTTACGTCCGATTCGCTCCTGTTTTCCTCGCTGTGTACACAGCTCCAGTTTGGGCATTGGCCTGTCATCAGATTGTATTTGTTGTTGCTGCTGTAGCGGAAGTTGAGTACAATTATTTTTGATTAAAAACTCCAAATCTCCACCCTCCATAATTGCACTTGCTTCAGTTGCTTGCTACTTTCAAACGGCGGTGAGAGTGATGCAGTGACGCTATCTATCTTCTATTGATTAGATTTATGATTCGAAAATTATAAAAGTAGGGTAGACATGTGGATATTATCCGACTGAACAAAACGTGCATTTATCTAACAGGTTCGTTTTCCACTGACCTTATTTCGAGCTATTTTCCAAAATCCTATGGAGAAATCCCATTGCTTTTTTGTCGAGGGAAACCGAGCGCAGCATACTTCCGGGTTTTAGGACGCGTCACTGCAACACTAAGTTGATGCGATTTGATTGGATTGTGAGGCAAGGGAAGCCAGCCGCCTCTGGCTTCCCTTGGCATGGCCCTGACTAATCACAGGTTGGCAGGGGCATGACGTGAGCCTTGTCTGATTGGTCAATCCCTCCATTTTTTTCACCAAGGGAAGCCAATTTTGGCTGGCCTCCTCTCGCAACAGAGAGTGCAATCTACTGTTTCACCATAACATCTAGAGGGGCGCTGTTTCACTCTTTGTAAAATACTCAATGAGAATGGGGGAGAGACGGGCCGGCAGCAACACACAACAAAGAATTTCCGAAACTAAACAAAGTGTTTTTATTTATTTATTAACATTATAACTACAATTCGAAAAAACAGGGGAAGCCTGGCTTCCCTTGGCCTCCAGGAGAAAACGCCACTGGACTTTACCGTGGATCCAATAGATCTCACGAGCGTCACATGTTCCTGGAATACCGCTGCCTAAAGCTATTGTGACCATAGCTGAAGAAAATGAAAGGGGTGCCACATTTTTTTTTAAATCTGATGGATGCTTCAGTTGAGGAAAACCTATACCACTTGGTTAATGCTAGTCTAATGTATGTTAGCTAAATTACAGGAGGCTAATTGTAAGAAATACAGTATAACTGGCTCATACTGGCTAGGAAAACTCTGGTAGCAGGGGAGGACTTATTAGGCTGATTCAGGACAGGTGTGTTGACGACGAAAGAACACAAAATCCTTTTGAACCAACTATCAGTTGTGTTTGAGTTCAGGCCAGAGTGAAAACAAAGCCGTACTACTTGGCAAATTAAATGATGAACTTGACAAGTCTTTTATGAATACACTTCAGTCTACAGCTCAGTCCAGTCTTCACAAAGCCTCTAATGGCATCTTGACACAGAGCCAAACTTCCACAGTGCATTTGTTTTTCTTAATAATGTATTCTAAAAAGCAATCTAATTAGGATATATGACTTAATCCGTGTTATATTAGTGCCAGGTCGCTGAAAACCCGAGGTATGTAGGAATGTTTGTAAAAACACCCATGAATTTAAGGTTTAGCCTAGGGCTTTTGGAATGACCAGAAGATGCTTCAGATAAAGTATTGTATATGAAAATGAAATGTACTACATTCGTGTTATTTCAAATGGCTGTCGATAAGGTTCATGCTGCATGAAATGAAGAATCAAAGATAAAAAAACACTTTTACTGAAAATGCTAACATGCTCAAAATAATAACGTCTTTGCCCACGTGTTAGCATGAAAACAAAACTAACTGAAAGTTGGGAATGTCATTAGTTTGCAGGTGTTTCCTACAGTAAGTTTCACATGGTGAAGGCACAAGATGAAAAGTCATGAAGTCCCCAAAGCAATTGCAACCACTTCTAAAGTGTAAAGTGGATGGTTTTTCTAATAACATTTCATGGAATGTATCCCATGGTTGTGAAAATATTTCACAAGGGATCAAATATCCTCACCTTGGGATCATGAAAAGTAGTCTACATACATCACTTCACGATAGAGACCAAAGGGATGAATCAATTGACTTACTGACAGCTCCATCCTTTGATCAAGTTGGTTGTCACATATCCACACAAACTATATGTGTGTTTGTGTACTGAAATATTTGACCCAACGCAGCCTCATACTGGCTCACAAACCACCAAACCACTTCCATGTGGATCATTAGATTATCATTTTTTTACAAGACAGAGAGAACAGTGAGAAAACATATTCAAAACGTCCTTAAAGATGTTATCTTACACCAACTACACAATTTATTCCTTCCATTTTTATATATTGTCATTTTAATCAATGGAAGCTGCCACATTTGTTCTACCTCTGAGTAGAGAAGGAAGTGCTCCCATTTTTCCATCCCATCAAAGTAAATGAACTAAGCCTCACATGTGGGAACCCCCCTCCACATCCAACCCAGTCTCATGGCATTTCGTGTTCACCAACACGATTTTCCCCTTGTTTTCGTGTTGCACAGTACGATTTTAAAAGCAATGTATTTCTACTGGTAATGTGTTTCGTGCCTGCAGCACGTCTTTTTCTCCGGTCGGTCGTGGAAGACCGGAAGCTGTGTGGTTCATAAAAACATGTTCTTACTCAATATTGAAGGAGTTGGGACTACTTTTCTCCACGCCGTTCCTAATGAGCTTGCTTTAAAAGAAGAAACACTCAAAACAACCAGGACGAGGGTTAAACAAAAATCTGTTTTAATCATAAACGGTAATAATGCAATACCATATAATACATTACCATACAAAGCCATATCATATGAGTAATATCAGGAGTATGCCTACTCCTGGCCTTGTTCACAGGCTGCCCCGACCTCCCGGTCCGGGCCGCGCGTGAAGAGAGGACGAAGCAACAAGTTGCACGTCCCAAAACCAATAGAAAGGGGTGGAGTTTCATTTGGGAGATACCAACACGCTGTCTCACAGGGAATTAGCGCGGGCAGCTATGAAAGCCACAGGTGTTGGGAAGGCCTGCAGGATGCACATCATTAAAATCAGGGGAAATGTCCCTCCCAATTTGCAAAGCCTATCGATGGTTTAACCCAGAAAAACACTCTGGGATCATCTTTACACTCAAAACAGAAATCACCATTAATTCGGCATCTTCCTTCTTCACAAATAGCTTAAAACACTCTTTTGATAAACAGGTAAAAAGTCAAACAAAAAGACTATTGCGCTAATCTACTTTTAAGAAAAAGGGAACATTGTTTCAGGAATCTATAAAAAACCTCTCTATATGGTAGAGGAAAAATGTACTTTTTGTTCCTTCAACTATTAACACACAGGAATGCATAAACCCACACATATACTATTCAAGATATGTAGACTTCCCTGAAACATGAAAATGCTTGAGATCTTAAGCAGAATATAGTCTTTCCGCCACCAAGCACCCTGCCCTGCATACCTTCACCTCCCCCACACTAATAAAACCCAGTTTACTTTTAACAGCCCTTTGTCTATCGCCATTTTAGTCCTCACATTTATGAAAGGATAAAACAGAGAAATCACTATAAAACACAAACACAGGTATTGTTTGAACAGTATTCACTTAACTGCTACTATTGATAATTACCAGAGAAACTCAAAGGACCTCTTTTAATGTCTGGAAATTGCAACAAGACTTTCTGCCATTTCAAATGTAACACACTTCTTTGGTACAATATCTCACATCAATTTCCACAATATCAAGCCACAATTATTGCTTTTATTTTAAATCGTATAATTTCTGACTTTTGTTGCCGTCTGTGAGGAAAATAAATGGGGCTCAGAGCCTCAGGATACTGAAATCTGTATTTTTAAATATTTTTAGGGGGAAAGTAGAAAGTAGAAGGTTTGTGATAGAAATATAGAATATAAAAAATCAAGAAGATACTGTAAGTGATCTCTACAATAAAACAGTTTAGTGCAGGATGTACAAAGATATTAATAGGAGGAGGTGCAAAACAGAAACACGAATTAACATTTATTTAAACATTAAATAACAGATTAAGGTCTTCTTTTAAATAAGAAAAAAACTTTGGGGGTATCTATGTACAGATAAATATTAAGCCTGTCAAAGTACTTAACGTCTAATATATTGCTTTCCTGCAATGTTAACTATGTTGAAGCACTTATTTTAACTGATATTATACATATTAATTATACTATTATGTATGTAGATAGAATAAGAAATGTGCAGAATATGACAGTTTAATGGTGGAGGTACACACATATTGATAGATGTCTTGTAATGCACTGTTGAGGAACCTGTGACCCAAGTTTTTCATTCATTGCATAACTACACCGTAGTTGTGTATATGATATGTCAATAAACCTTTGAAAATCTTGAAATCTTGAAAGGGATGTGCAAAATAGCAATTATATACAGTTTTTAATTAACTATTAGTAGATAATAACGAGTAATGAATATACTTTATTACTCGTTTCCATTCATGTCAATTGCAGATACATGTTTAGTCTTCTCAAGCACCAACTATCAAATATATCTCCTGATTGTTGGCACTTGACAATCACCTTCCCTGAATTTTACTCAGGTGTAGCTAAAGTCTGATTTAAGTAAGTAACTCAAATAAGTGTAGTGGAGTAAAAATACCAGGTTAACCTCTGAATTGTAGTGGAGTAGAATTACAAAGTAACAATGAGCTGTCATGTGGGTATATATTAATGCTGCGCATTATGGACACAAGCGATTTTCACCCATTTATTAATTATATGTTTTACATTTGATAACACCAATGTGTTTAATACTGGCAACTTCTAATTGTGGGAAAAACGAAAACGTTCAGTAGAGACGTCCCATAGAACATTTTGCGAAACACAATAACCAGCATGTGTAGTTCTGGGGGGGCGTTCGATTCCAATTTTGGATAGTCTGGCGTGGTTTCGTTCCATTTTAAACAGCTGTTTGACGCTCGGCGTAACCTTGGCGCACTGCCACTCCAACATCCAATCCCAAAGTTTGAAGATGAATCACAGGGACTGTAGTCCTAAACAATAGCTGGGGATTATGGGTAGTATAGTGTCTTCGGCCATCCTAAACTCAGAAATGTTGACAATCGCAATGATGCTCGAAATGTCCCTTTTTGGCCTACGTCTGTTTCCGGTTATTTTATTTTGAAATTCAGTTCCTGACGGACGCCAAAAAAGCCAGAGATTATGGAATTAAACCAATAAATAAAAGCAAGGATAATTGTGTGTTATTGGTGAGTAAATAACAGTGTGTTATTTTGAAAAGAATAACAAATTAGAAGGAAACAAATATTTAAAAATACAGATTTCAGTATTCTGAGGCTCTGAGCCCCATTTATTTTCCTCACAGACGGCAACAAAAGTCCGAAATTATACTATTTAAAATAAAAGCAATAATTGTGGCTTGATATTGAGTAAGAACATGTTTTTATGAACCACACAGCTTCCGGTCTTCCACGACCGACCGGAGAAAAAGACGTGCTCCAGGCACGAAACACATTACCAGTAGAAATACATTGCTTTTAAAATCGTGCTGTGCAACACGAAAAAAAGGGGAAAATCGTGTTGGTGAACACGAATCAATAGATTAAAAATCGTGTTGGTGAACACGAAATGCCATGAGACTGGGTTGCCACATCTGTGAGTGTGGTTCAGCCCTTCTCCTTGGTGGCTCGTAATATTAACTTTGTGGTTTTGTTTGTATTTGGAAGTGCAGCGGGCTCGAGCTTAAGGACGTCCCGTCGTCCCGGGGCCGAAAAAAATAGTGTCGGGGAGGATAGAAAATAATTTTGGGACGAATTTGGGACGAGAGTTCAAATAAAAATACCACAAACGGCGATGAAAATAAAACCGACTGCACGTTTTGTGAAGCACACAGTTATTAAACCTCCTTGTCAACATAAACACACGCGCACAAAACATTTAGAAACCCGCGAAATACACACACATGTAGCTACAGCTGTGCCGCTGGCTGTCAGCCAGCCGCCCAGCTGGCTGTGCCCGCAAATTCCTGGCCCGCAAATTTGCGGGTCTAGCTATGCACTGAGTGTGTGTATTTCGCGGGTTGAGTGATGTACAATGGCATCCCGTGGAGGAATTCTGAAATGTTTTACCGTTACATCACAAAAACGCACAGCAGAACCAGATCCTGGAGCGCCAGCCTCTTTATTTACTTACTCCTCTTCATCCCTGATGGGTAATAAGGCTGAGATGAGAACTCTCCATCGTATTTAGTCCTTAGCAATATGCTGCGCCTCTCCCCATGTAGGGATGGGTACCGAGCCCCGGTGTTAAACGGGCCCCGGGCCGGAATTATTAAAGACAGTGGTAACGTTAAGCTCCGACGTTATCAGACTTTTTATCGGTACTGGAGACATTTGAAAAATACATGTCATATGTATTATTGCTACATACACATTATATCGCAGTTTTAGTTTCACCAACTCCGTTTCTAATATGCAATAAGACTACAACATGATGTATTTTCGAGCTTTCCAATCCAGACGAGATCTCTCTCCCGTCTGTGTGTGAGGGGGCGGGGAAGTTTGTAAAGGTCTCCTGACTGTGTTACAGACTGTCATCCTGGTGAGTGGTTACATTACATTTAGCTGACGCTTTTATCCAAAGCGACTTACAATAAGTACATTCGACCAGGAAGACATAACCTTGAAGAAAACAGAATCATATAAGTACATCAGGTTTCATAGAGCCAAACATTTCAAGTGCTACTCAACTGGCTATACATAAGCCAGTCCTTTATTAGTATATAAGTGCTCTGTTAGCAGTTCTTTGTTAGTAATTCTATCGCTCGAGGTGGAGTCGAAAGAGATGAGTTTTCAGTCTGCGCCGGAAGATGTGCAGGCTTTCTGCTGTCCTGATGTCATTAGCCGCGTTCACACTGCGGTACTTTTCCCACAAAGGTTCATGCGAACTTAGTTCATGATTGCGTTCACACCAAAAAGAGCCGGTACTAAAAGTAGTTCATGCGAACCTTTTTACCCCCTCGAAAGTCCCTGCTAGAGAGCAGGGACTTTCGAGCGGCTCTTTTTTGAGAAAAGAGCTATATTTCTGATTGGCTGGGCGGATTGCAAACCACGCCCCGTAAAACTCCCAAAAAGTTTTGTGAAGCCGCCATTTTATTATCCTCGCATTAGCATTATTAGCATTAGAATTAGCCTAGCGCAGAAACGCAGAGAGACTAACTTATGGCAACACAAAATAAAACATGGGAGCGGTGGAGATGAGGAGGTGTCAGCGTTCTGGCGATTTACTCGGAAGGCTTCAGTAGAAGCTGCTGGGACTCCCAGCAGCTTCTACTGAAGCCAGTCCCCAACGCCGGGGACTTCCGGCCGGGGACTTTGGGCGGAAGTATACGCCGTGAAGTGGTTTGCAGCCTGCCAGTAAACCCAAAGCAGAAGAAGAAGAAGAAGAAGAAGTGACGTCAGCGGCTTCATTTGCCTAATCCACCCGCAGGGACTTTTTCTGGTGTGAACGCGATCTGTACTAAAGAGTTCGCATGAACTAAGTTCACATGAACCTTTGTGGGAAAAGTACCGCAGTGTGAACGCGGCTAATGGGGAGCTCATTCCACCATTTTGGAGCCAGGATAGCAAACCCACGTGTTTTTGCTGATGGGAACTTGGGTCCCCCTCGCAGCGAGGGTGCAGCGAGTCGTTTGGCTGATGCAGAGCGTAGTGCACATGCTGGGGTGTACAGTTTAACCATGTCCTGGATGTAGGAAGGGCCAGATCAATTCGCAGCATGGTATGCAAGTACCAGTGTCTTGAAGTGAATTCTAGCAGTTACCGGAAGCCAGTGAAGGGAGCGGAGGAGCGGAGTGGTGTGGGAAAATGTAGGAAGGTGGAAGACCTGACGAGCCGCTGCATTCTGGATGAGCTGCAGAGGTCGGATGGCACATGCAGGTAGACCAGCCAGGAGGGAGTTGCAGTAGTCTAGGCGTGAGATGACGAGAGCCTGGACCAGAAGCTGCGTCGCTTTCTGGGTCAGCTGGGGACGTATCTTCCTGATGTTGTAAAGCGTGTATCTGCAGCAACAGGTTGTAGCAGCGATGTTTGCAGTGAAGGACAGGTTGTTATCTAGGATCACACCCAGATTACTTGCAGTCTGAGTCGGGGAAACAACAGAGGTGCTGATGTTGATAGTCAGGTCAAGAGTGGGACAATCTTTTCCCGGAAGGAAAAGCAGTTCAGTCTTGTCAAGGTTGAGCTTGAGGTGATGAGCAGACATCCACTGAGAGATGTCAGCTAGACAAGCAGAGATGCGTGCGACGACCTGGGTCTCTGAGCGGGGAAAGGACAGAATTAATTGGGTGTCGTCAGCGTAGCAGTGGTATGAAAAACCATGCGGGCTAATGACAGATCCGAGCGAGTTTGTGTACAGGGAGAAGAGGATGGGACCAAGAACAGAGCCCTGAGGGACCCCTGTAGTTAATTGACAAGGGTCGGACTCGGACCGTCTCCAAGTTACCCTGTAGGTTTGGTCTTTGAGGTATGAGGTGAGGAGGGAAAGTGCAGAGCCTGAAACTCCAAGTTCTTGGAGAGTGCGAAGGAGGATCTGATGGTTCACCGTGTCGAATGCAGCAGACAGGTCCAAAAGGATGATGACAGAGGAGAGGGATGCTGCTTTGGCAGTGTGCAGTTCCTCAGTGACAGCAATGAGAGCAGTTTCTGTGGAGTGACCTGCCTTGAAACCAGACTGGTGCAGATCCAGAAGGTTGTTCTGATGGAGATAACAGGAGAGTTGTTTAAAGACAGCGCGTTCAAGTGTTTTAGACAGGAACTGGAGTAGAGAGACAGGCCTGTAGTTTATAACATCAGACGGGTTGAGAGTGGGTTTCTTTAGGAGAGGGTTTACTCTTGCCTCCTTGAGACTGTTTGGAAAGTGACCAGAAGTTAGAGAAGTGTTGATGAAATGGGTGAGAAACGGTAGAATATCAGGAGCGATAGTCTGAAGGAGGTTTGAAGGGATAGGGTCCAGAGGACAGGTGGTAGGGCGGGCAGAGGTAATGAGGGTAAGAACCTCACTTGGCGAGAGAGGGGAAAAGGAGGTTAGTGTGCGGGTGGAAGGAGGGTCTGGTGACCCAGCGGTGAGTAAAGGTGAGTCAGAAAAAGAAGAGCCAATATCATCAACCTTTTTTTGAAAGTGGTTAACAAAGTCGCTTGACAGAAGTGAGGAGGGGGGAGGGGCTTTGGGAGGGTCCAAGAGGGTGGAGAAGATGGAAAATAGTTTTTTGGGATTGGAATAGGAAGATTGGATCTTATCTTGAAAGAAAGTGGTTTTTGCCTGAGAGATCGAAGCAGAGAAAGAGGAGAGGAGAGCCTGATAGGTTAGGAGGTCGTCGCGGTTTTTGGATTTCCACCGTTTCCGCTCTGCTGCCCTAAGGACAGTTCTATTAGCACGCAGTGCGTCATTTAGACAGGTAGCAGGAGGAGCCTGCCGAGATGTGAGAGGACAGAGAGAGTCCAGAGAGGATGAGAGAGTAGAGAGGAGAGTTTCTGCAGCAGAGTTTGGAGGCAGGAGTTGGAACGAGTCAGAGGAAGGGAGGGCTGAGAGCACCGATGAGGCAAAGGTAGAGGGGGAGAGGGAACGGAGGTTACGGCGGACAGGTGCAGGATGAGAAGAGATTAGTTTGTTATGTTTGGAAAGGGGTCGAGAGAATGAAATGAAGAAGTGATCAGATGTGTGGAGCGGGTTTACAGAGAGGTTAGAAGTAGTGCAGTTCCTTGAGAATATGAGATCAAGGACATTGCCAGCTTTATGAGTTGGTGGGGATGGAGACAGTGAGAAAGCAAAGGCGGTTAACAGATGTTAGTTTGTCTATCTTCCCTGTCTGGAGGTTGAAGTCTCCGAGAAGTACAGCGGGAGGGCCAGTTTCAGGGATGTGTGAGAGGAGATTATCTAATTCCTCCAAGAAGTCCCCCAAGGCGCCTGGTGGACGGTAGAGAACAACAATGGTTAATTGTATAGGATGGGTTACTGTGACGGCATGGAATTCAAAGGTGGGAGGAGTGAAGTTAGGTAGCTTGAAGAGGGAAAAGCTCCATTTGGGAGAGAGCAGGAGACCAGTGCCACCTCCTCTGCCAGTGGGTCTGGGTGTATGGGAGAAGGAATATGCTGTGGAGAGAGCTGCTGGGGTGGATGTGTTGAATGGAGTAATCCAGGTCTCAGTGAGAGCAAGGAAATCCAGGGTCTGCAGGGAGGCGTAGCCAGAGATGAAGTCAGCCTTAGGAAGAGCTGACTGGCAGTTCCACAGGCCACCTGAAACTAGATGTTAGATCTCAGTGGAGCATGTGGGATAGACGAGAGCAGGCCGGTTATAGCGATTAGGAGATACACGGGGCCAGTGATAATTGCGAGAAGACACATGAACAGGAATGGAGAAAATACACATGATTATAGCATGAGGGGCTAGAAAACTAAAGAAAAGAAAAGAAAACACCAGCGGTAATTAGCTCAATCAGAGGAGGATTTGCCTCCTCTTTACCACCCTCGTGACTCCCGCAGGACTCCAATGTCTTTGTCAGTCTTCGGCTGTCTGACGCTGAAGCTGACACTCCAGGAAAGAGCTACCTAAAATGGACGCCTGATTGCTGAGTTCTCACAGCTGTGGGGCCACGCCCCTCTAATTAGTTAACTCTCTACAGCTGATGGGCGACAGCAGAGAGGCCCTGCCTATATTGTAATGCAGGCTTGAGTGCCTACTGAGACCTGTGTAACAGGTTCACGTGAGCAGATCAAAAGCGCCGTTTTAGCTACAATAACTACAGAACAATTATACAGAGTAGAATAAATGAATCAGAGAAGTCTAATTAAACAAGAATATAACTTACAGTGGTTGCTGCGTCAATAGGTATTGTCGTCACCCGGTCTAGATGCACACTACTGGGTTCTGTCTTCAAGACAGTGTTGGATTTTTTTTGTTAATTGGATGGGACTTGATTGGATTCAATATTAGAGTAATTTTCTTGTTTGTGTGTTTGTTTAAATATATTTAGCCTTTGTTTATGTGATTGAATGATTTACTCAAATAAAAAGGTTGATGAATTATCATCTAATGATTTGTATGATGTTTTATTTATGTTAAAGGTCACTTTGAATGATTTTAACTAATGATAATGTAGAAAAACTAACATTTTAAATTCGGGACGGTCCACATTAACCTCTTAAGCCCTGAGCCTGTTTTTCAGGTTTCAGGCTCGAAAATGCCACTAACACAACAAAGACTATATCTTCACTTCTAAAAGGGGTACATTAATAATCCTTTCTCTCAAAGCAAGGTTACATCTGTGAGTTGGATGTAGAAGTGTCAGAATCAATATAGATGTTTTTATTTTAAAGTAAATTCAGATGGAACACAGTAAAAACATGTAAATTCTAATGTCCGCCTAAAAAAACCCATTACTTATAGTGAAAACCACCCTTGAATGATGGGCTAGTAGACTAAAAGCTTTAGGAATCCAAACTATAACATAATAAGTACCCTGTATCAAGATTGATGCAAAACAAGTGAAATTTGACCTTTTTAGAGAGGTTTAGAAAAATAAAGTCCAAGCGGACTCACCTCTGGGTAATTTGGGAACCATCAGTTCCATTTGAACTTTTTCACTGTAAAAATCATTTTATTACTTTGAATTATCACTATAGGTATTCATTCCATCCAAATACAACTGTTGTGAAAAAAACAAACAAAAAAACATAGGCCTACTCTGTTATCCTCTTGTAAGAGTGTGTGTAGTGAGGCTCTGAATTAGCCCAGAGCGAAAAATGCTAACCTATTACTGCACCGAAAATCACACACTTAACATTGTTAATGATCGTAAAGACACAGAATCTAACGGTGCCCACCTCAACACTGAAATATACAAACTCGCGACGTTATCAACAAAAACGTACATCAAAACAAGTGGCGCTAGCGCTAATGCGCTAGGCTAACATGGCTCACCTTCCTCTTTGTCTGGTCTAAACTGGTCTTCAATGGCATTAAAATGATAAAAACGATGATGTAGTTAATCCATAGGTTAATATCCAATGTGGCTGTGTCCCCTTTGAAATGTTCTGATAATCTATAAGCAATAAAACTGCAATTCCGTTATCTGCTGTCCGCTCCGTGCTCAGAGCGGGTCCTGCTGCAATTCCTGCTTCCTTACGTAGTAAACAATAAGTAAAGTCTCCTGCGTAATGTACTTAAGCTGGCTGGCATTCTTTATACTTTACGTAGGACCATATCTCCGGAACCCATTGGTCGATTTGGGTGATTTACACCTTTTTCTTACCCAATACATCCAATCGAATCGATCGGCAGTTCCCAAATCCACGTAAACATGACCATTGCGGACGTAATAGAGAAGCAAACGAAACATATCTGAAAGTACAAGCCTGGACGGCAAAACTTTATACCCAGTATATTGCCATAAATATGATGATGGATTATCAGTAAACATTTCTACTTGACACAAAGACATTGGATTAACCTTGAGCGGCGTTTTTATTCCGTTGAACATAACTTTTGATCACAAATCAAAAAAGGTAAGACGTAATTATTGTAATATTTTTGAAACCGGATGTTGTTTACTTTCTCTTTTCTGATAGCTCCAGGAATTCGAGGTCCTACAGTGATGACATTCATGTGTGGAATCTGTGGAGTCTCAGCTTTAAATCGTATATCTTGTTTGTGCAGTTAAGATAGTAATAAGGGCATTTCTACCGTGAGTTCTGTGTAAAAAAGCATTAGCATTAGTTAGCATTTTTTCGCTCAATGCTAATTCAAAGGCTTGGTATTACTCGTGTTTTTTTTAGCTAACAATTGTTCTTATTGTCAGTTAGCGGAGTTTCTTACCTTTAAAAGGGTATGAAACATTAATAGTTTCATAAATGTTAAGAAGCCTTGAGACATAGTCTCGTAAAAAAACGGTGGGAGGGGTCCACTGGGGGGACCTTCGGGCTTAAGAGGTTAATTTCGGGTGGGCTTAGATTGTATTTCGGGACGGTTCCGGGAGGATGGGGAAAAAAGTTAGTCGAGAGCCCTGCAGGAATGCGCATGTTGACGTCTTGGAGATGAGAAGTTATATGTATGATTTCCTTCATTTACATGATAAATATGTATGTTTGTCAAGCTTTGGTCTGATGGTTGATGTGAGAGACACTGACAGTAGAAGAAAAACAACCTGTATGATCATATTCCACTTCCATCATGACTATTCATACGCTCACAGTGCACTCAAGGGGATTGGGCCAATATACATGTTGTTATGAGACATTTTCACAGATTCCTCAAATGTCAAGCCAAACATCTGGTCAATTGGTATTGGTCTCTCTTACTATTACATACAAATAATTCCTCTAACACTGCTTGTGTGGTGCTTTCCTGTCACACATTAATGACACCTTACACATTAATTACAATTAGAAGGAAAATAACACTTTTTGCTGTAACGCCCACAAGGAAAACATATCATCGAAAGGCCAATCCTGAGAGACTGTTCACACAATAATACTCTTGATAATCTTATACAAATAAAAACAAACCTTAAGAGTATATAGGACTGGCCCGCGCCATATAAATAGAAGAGTTACGACGTCTCCGTTCACTCCAATGGACCAGTTTTTTTGCAGCAATGTCGGATCGCGGAGCTCTCAATAGTTTCCCGGAAGTTAGCTTGCCGCTGATTTGCGGGGCTATCTGCGGCTAGCAGCACAGTAGAGTTGCAGCATACTGTTCGTGTTGGACTTTGAAAGGTAAGAAGACGTTTAAAGATGTATATTGCGGATATTATCAGCACATCTGAGTCAAATGAACATGTGTATTAAAGGATGTTAGTGGATTCCGTGAAGATTATCCCTAAATCAGTATATTTAGGGAACGTTTAGAGATAACAGATTAGGCTAGGATTCCGGATAACGTTAGCAACACACGTTAACCACGAACAGCCTATTAATCCGTTCTCTTAATGTTATTTCCTCCAACGTTGTGGAATTAGAGAAAAGGGGCTTCTTAACGTGCTTTTATCCGGGGTGGAAGGAGTTAAATATTAGTTAAATATAATATTGGGGCGTGTGATTGTAGTGGGTGGAGGTGGTGAAATGAGGATATCCATTTTGGAGTTCAAGCTAGTATAATATAGTTCACGTTACACAATAATAAGGAAGAGAGCTATTTTTGTGATACATCGCTATTGATATGGATTTAGAGTGGATATTTGAGACTTCCAAACAGTAAACAAAAACGTAATTTATGGGTGAGTGTTTTTAGCAGAGCCATATAATGTCCTTGTGATTCTGTTGATTATTACCTGTCTGTATTATGTTGCAGCTCAGCTGATTTTGGATTGATGGCAAAGGGAGAGGGACTTAAGTGTGAAAACACAAGGTAAGTTTCAAGGTAATGTCAGCAATTTCCCATCCTATAGGTTTCTAGATGTATCTAACCTTTTCTCCCTCTCTCAGCACAAGAACCCCAGGGGGATTCAATGGAGCCTGAAGACCTGTAATGAGACCCTCACCCTGCACCTGAGTCTCAACTCCCAGAGTTTTGCAAGCCTCTCCCTGTTCCTTATTTTTGATTAAACAGACGTTAAGCTTCCCAATGGTGTGGTCTTCGTTTTGTGAAAAATATGATTACCTCACATATGTTGTTGTTGCTGTTGTTGTCTTTTGTGATAGTTAAATTGCTCCTGCTGACTTGAGCCAGCCATTCTTTCTTCCTCTCTGTGTCAGTGGGGAAACTTTACATGTGTACTCCTTTCTCTGAGCGATTGGAGCATCCCCAGGCAGCACAGCAAACCATGGGGGAGACTATATGCCAGGACAACACAGAGGAAAAGGCACAGACAAACTGCATGATATGCTATTCAATGTTTATTGAATTCCATTTATTTACAATGGATGTTCCTAAAACAACACATTTAACATCATCATCATCATGCTGCTGCTAGTCCTTTGATAGTCACCTGTCGGTCTCCTGTCCTTTCTGAAAGTCATAAAGATTACATTAGTCATTTAGATTACTTATGTCCTCTATTACCATGGGATTACTGAAACCTCCATGAATTAAAGAAATGGTAGAGAAATGTATCTAATCAGAATTTTGAAACCTTCCTTCCCTCCCTCTAAATATATCAATAAACATTAGGATGTGATGCTCCTGACTACCATACAAGTTTAAGAAGATAATATTTGTTTTAAAGAATTCAAAGCAATAAACAACAGGCTCTTTAACCAAGGCAACGTTAGCCTAACATGTATATGTTAACAGGTAAGATAGCTGTTCACACTGTATATTTTTCTACTTTTTGTAATGCTATTTTATTTTTATTTAAGATGTTTACATTTTCGATTGTTTTATTCTAGTGTTTTAACTGTCTAATGTACAATGCTTTGTCTTTTGCTGCTGCAGCGTAAACATTTCCCCAATTGGTATCAATAAAGTACTTCTTATTTTATCTTAATCCTCAAATATTAGCAAATGTTACTTTAAAAAAACAAAAACATATTGATGTGACACATACACATATCGATATGTTGTATAAATATTGCAAATCAAAACCTTTATTGACCACTAATTACCAAAAATTGCATTTCTATCCTGAAATCGTGATTCAAATGGCCCGCCACAAACTTCCGGGAATTATTGAGTCCCTGAACCACGTGACGATCAAGCATTTTGGACCTCCGTCGTCGCAACTCTTCTATCTATATGGCGCTGGGACTGGCAAAAAGAAAAGAAGTCTTCCACATCAGGAGTCGTAGGACCAAGAGCTGCCAACATTTAAACTCAAAAGAAACAAGGATAAACTAAACTAGCTAACAAAGTCACTAAAACTAAAAGAGGAGCAAAACGAGAACATGGACAAAATAAAGAACCAAACATTTTAAACCAGAGTCCACTGAGGACTGCTCAGTCAGGCAGGAAAACCAGAGATAAAGCTTCCTTCTTCAGCCTTCCTTTTATATGGGTGATAAGGGCGGATCTGGATCACATGAACCAGGCGGAGTCAAGCGATGATCAGGAGCACCTGAGCTAAGGGAGGAAAGAAGAGACAAGGTTTTTAGAGGTTTTAAACAAGACAAGATATATTGAATAGTAAATTCGGACCAACTCGAACAACTCTGAAACCCCCGACACTTTCAGTTTTGCCTGTCATATGTTAATAATATCCATTATACAATTAGAATGCAGTAGGGATTATGGACAAATCACATAATTAGTTTGAAGTCGAATGTGGTGCTGATGATAACAAAAAAGTATGTTTACATTCCATTGGCTGTAGGTCAAAACACATAGACGTATTTTACAGTTTAATGTTAACTACATCTTGTGATTATTAAAAAAGGTTTTTAAGAATAAACATCCATCCATCCATCTTCTCCCGCTTATCCGTGGTCGGGTCGCGGGGGTAGCAGTTCCAGCAGAGAGCCCCAAACTTTCCTTTCCCTGGCCACATCAACCAGCTCTGACTGGGGGACCCCAAGGCGCTCCCAGGCCACCGAAGAGATATAATCCCTCCACCTGGTCCTAGGTCTACCCCTTGGTCTCTTCCCAGCTGGACGTGCCTGGAACACCTCCCTAGGGAGGCGCCCAGGTGGCATCCTTACTAGGTGCCCGAACCACCTCAACTGGCTCCTTTCGACGCAAAGGAGGAGCGGTTCAACTCCGAGTCCCTCCCGGATGACCGAATTTCTCACCTTATCCCTAAGGGAGACACCAGCCACCCAGCGGAGAAAACCAATCTCGACCGTTTGTATCCGCGATCTCGTTCTTTCGGTCATGACCCATCCTTCATGACCATAGGTGAGGGTAGGAACGAAAATGGCCCGATAGACAGAGAGCTTTGCCTTCTGGCTCAGATCCCTTTTCGTCACAACGGTGCGGTAAAGCGACTGCAGTACCGCTCCCGCTGCTCCGATTCTCCGGCCCATCTCACGCTCCATTCTTCCCTCACTCGAGAACAAGACCCCGAGATACTTGAACTCCTTCACTTGGAGTAAGAACTCATTCCCTACTTGGAACGCACATTCCATCGGTTTCCTGCTGAGAACCATGGCCTCAGATTTGGAGGTGCTGATCCTCATCCCAGCCGCTTCACACTCGGTTGCGAACCGATCCAGTGAGTGCTGAAGGTCGCAGACCGATGAAGCCATTAGAACCACATCATCTGCAAAAAGCAGTGGTGCAATCCTTAGTCCACCGAACTGCAGACCCCCTCCCCCACGACTACGCCTCGAAATCCGATCCATGTATATTACAAACAGGATTGGTGACAAAGCGCAGCCCTGGCGGAGGCCAACCCTCACCGGAAATGGGTCCGACTTACTGCCGAGGACCCGGACACAGCACTCGCTTTGGGAGTACAGAGATTGGATGGCCCTGAGTAGAGATCCCCTCACCCCATACTCCCGCAGCACCTCCCACAGTAATTCCCTGGGAACTCGGTCATACGCCTTCTCCAAGTCTACAAAACACATGTAGACCGGATAAGCGTACTCCCAGGCCCCCTCCAGGATCCTTACAAGAGTAAAAAGCTGATCCATCGTTCCACGACCAGGACGGAATCCGCATTGTTCCTCCTCAATCTGAGGTTCGACAATCGGCCTGACCCTCCTTTCGAGTACCTTAGAGTAAACTTTCCCAGGGAGGCTGAGTAGTGTGATGCCTCTGTAATTGGCACACACCCTCTGATCCCCCTTTTTGAAAAGGGGAACCACCACCCCGGTCTGCCACTCCTTCCGTACTGTTTCCGACTTCCACGCAACGTTGATGAGACGTGTCAACCGTGACAGTCCCTCAACACCCAGAGCCTTCAGCATTTCTGGGCGGATCTCATTTGGTTCAAAATTATAATAAAGAAGACAGTTTCCTAATGCTATACCGTACCATTGAACCAATTCTGCCAAAACATCCAAAATGTAAAACAATGTTTGCAGTTTAATTGATATTTAGATGATTGTCTTTGATGATGGTGATCAGGAATAAAGATGTATCAACATTCTGAAAAGGTTTTGGTTGTATCAACATGAAATAAGATGAAGCATGTTTTAACCATATTGAAGGTGGCTACTAAACAATAGAGCAGACATTATTAGTTACGTAACTTTCCAAACTAAATTAGACACTGCACAACAACTCCTGTAAGTTATTTATTCAAGATTTCTTCAAAAGGAACCTCTGAATTGTTTTGAGAAAGAACAAGCATGACCCGGCACTGTATTAGGCATTGTTTTGGACTCTCACCAACATTACTGCTAAGAATTACCAAACAGCACTGATCTTGTCATGCTTATCAGTCAGAGAGGATGTTGAGGCCTTTTTACTAACTGATTAAATCTGATTTCCTCTTTGAGGCTCCCTCATCCCTCCATTTGCTGTATCCAACCACATGTTTCTGATGCTTTAATTTTCACGGCAAAAATGTAAGTCACAGGTTTGTTTTGAGAGTAAACCAAGTTTAAGTTCCAAAGAACGCCACATCCAAAGGAGGATGCTCGGTGCTCATTGCAACAAATCATGTACTTTGTGGAGATAATATGCAGCACAGGATTGTTACGCTTCATATGGAAGCTGACACGCTTGTTAACCAAATATCAACATATACAGCAATGTACAGCACACAGATGAATGTTGAACTTAACTGTATAATATCAAAGTTTGGCACTGACAAGTTAGTTAAATCTAAGAAAACTAATGCACAAAATCTACTTAGGTAGTTTGTTTATACAACCTATATAATTCAAATGTGTAACAGGTCAGGCAATTGGTCTCACTTCCAACTACCGCTACTACTTATTTCTTCATGGTGTATCAAAGGATTTCTATAGAGTTTTTAACCAGTATGAGTCGGTTAGCTTATTGCATGCCAATGTTTTTTTGATTATTCCACTGATCTTGAGTTAAGTAATTCACAGACACAGGCAGTGAAGAAGGCATTTGTCCATTATTTTACTCATTTCAAATCTGCTTTGCAAATGTCTCATGAGGACAGGCATGAGTTTCCCATGTTTCTTAGAAATGCTCACAAAATGCATTGAATGTAAACAAAACTTGTCACACGGCACCCTATACAACTTGCACTTTTTTCCTCCTGGTTTTTAGTGGCTTGTTAAATCCTGCCATGCCAGTACTGGGGGAAGCATGTTGTGTATGGGGCCTGCCATTACTCAGGGATTGTTAGCTTCTTGTCCTTCTCCTGAGAGTTCTCATTCATAACACTCCGTTCGATGTCTCACTATGGGATTCGGACGAGCAAGAAGACGAAATCTTCGTGTCACCAGCTCAGGCTGCAAAGCCGGGAGCGATGGCTGCTCTCCCGGGCGATAGCACACCAGCTTCGCCCTGTCTAAGCATGGACCTGCAAGCCGTGTGTCAGCGCGCTGCGGCCAGACTAGACAAGTTGGCCGAGAAAATCTCCGGTTCCGGCTGCAGCTCAGGCTCAGCCAACCCAGAATTTCGGCCAGCAGTCGAGGAGAAAGAAGCGAGCGGCGTGACAGCCCCTCCTTCTCCCCTCCGTGAATGTGTTCCCGCCGCCTCGAGAGATGCCTCAACGTCATCCTCAAGTCCGCATAAAACACATGTCACATCTTTGTTGTTTAAATAAACCATTTTCCGCTGACGCATCCAGGCTTCGGCCAAGGGCGCAGCTCAAGAAAATGAAAAGAAAAACAATAAACAGTCCGTTAACTATAAATCCCCTTCTGAGAGCAGCTACGGCCTCTCTCAAAAGGTGGATAATAAACGGGTCTGTGAAGGCACCACCGCCACGCGCATGCGCAGTGCCGGCCGGAGCCGTAAACGTGACATCTCAGCTGGCTCTAAGGAGCATACAGCAGGAGATACTCACGACATCTGCCTGGGCTTCTCAAAACAGTTATACTTTATCTGTTTTCACAAACCCAGAGAGAGTCAACCCATATTCTGGAGAGAGAGGTTCTCTCTCTCCTAGAAAGAAGGGTTTTATCTATAATGCCCGCCGAGCAGAGTCAGATTACGCAGACAAATGTCCTCGTAAAGCACCCACTCAACATGGGCCTCATAATAAAACTAAACCCCGCGCGCCACGGCGTGCGGAGAGTTTTGGTTATTATGTAATGCGTAGTGGCACTACACCCGACTTTTCTAGTGCGGGACGCGCCTACGGGTGCTGTCCTTTCACAGAAGTTGGTCACCACGGACGCAGGTCAGACAGGCTGATAGGGTATTTAGGAAGGTCGCCCGGTGAGAGGTCCCTAGAGCAGAGACCTCCAGCGGGCACACGTAAATTATCCAGAGCTTTTAGCGGTGTTCCCCACCCTAAAACGCTTCCTGCCTTCTCTCAGAGGACACCATGTCCTCGTGAGGACAGACAACACGATATCGTGTATGAACCGCCAGGGGAGGTTGCGTTGTCTCCAGTCACACACACTGGCACACAAACGTATCCCTTGGAGCGGCAGACGTCTCCTCGCTCTGAGAGCGACACAGGTACCGGGAGTTATGCACATCGGGACAGCATTACTGTCCAGAGGTGCACCACTCTATGCACACTGGACTCCTCCGGGTCCTCTGTGCGTGTTCCCACCCCTGGCTCTGTTACCCCCAACTCTGGCCAGAGTGAAGGAGCAACGCCACACACTTACTCTGATGTTTCCGCCCTAGCCCGCAATATACGGGCTGGCGGAGATATATCAGCTGTTGTGCGGGCAGCCATGGCAGCCCCCACCATGCAGGGACAGATTGTCTCAGGCGGGGGGGGGGCGATCCTTTACCCACTCCCAGAGCGCGGGGCACTATGGGCCTGACCCGTGAGTGGTACAATCTGAATACAGTGGGACTCCCTCAGAAGGTGATAAACACTATTCAGAGTGCGGGAGCTTCCTCCACCAGGTCTCTTTACGACTGTAAGTGGAGGGTGTTTGAGGAGTGGTGCCTTCAAGAAGGACACATCTCGTTTCAATGTCCTGTCGGGGTGATTTTGTCATTTCTACAGGACTTGATCGAAAGACACAGAGCTTTCTCCACTATCAAGGTGTACCTGGCTGCTATTGCTACATGCCATGTGGGCTTTGAGGGTAAGACGGCTAGCCAACATCCTTTGGTTTGCCGTTTTATCAAGGGAACTCGCAGGCTCCTCTCTGTCTCCAGGTCGCTGGTGCCCTTATGGGACCTGGCAGTGGTTTTAAATGGGCTCAAAATGACCCCATTTGAACCCCTGGAAGGAGCTGACATGAAACATCTGTCACTCAAGACAGTGCTGTTACTGGCCCTGGCATCCGCTAAACGGGTCAGTGATATTCATGCACTGTCTGTACATCCCTCATGCACTCAGTTCGCCCCACGGCAAACGAGAGTATTGTTGAAACCCAACCCTGCCTTTACACCAAGGGTGGTTGGTTCGTGTACCCCAATTGACATTGAGGCATTTCCTCCGCAGCTGGTTTCCTCCGGGGAGCAGCAGCAGGATCTGTTGTGTCCAGTCCGGGCTTTACACACATATATGGACAGATCAAAAGAGCTTCGTCTTAATGACCAACTCTTCGTGTCCTGGGCTAAACCTCACAAGGGTAAGCCTGTTACTAAGCAACGACTATCCCACTGGATCGTGGAGGCGATTGCTTTGGCCTATACGAGTCAGAATCTGCAAGCACTTTCGGGTCTGCGGGCTCACTCGACTCGGGGCCTGGCTACATCCTGGGCTTTGTTCAAGGGTGTTTCCATCCAAGACATCTGTGCAGCGGCAAGCTGGTCTTCGCCACTCACTTTTGTCCGCTTTTACAGGCTAGACGTCTCCGCTCCAAGCGTGGCCCGAGCAGTGCTGGGCACCTTGTTGAGTCGGGACTCCACCTGTTAAATTCTGGTTGATCGGTGAACCGTAGTTACATACGTAACTATCGTTCTATTTCATCTTTACTGACCGCCAGAGGCGGTGCTTTAGCACTGGATGACCTATACCAACAGAGTCACAAGGAAGTCTGAATACTCCCCCTGCTATAAGGATGGCCTAGGCTGACTCTGCAGGAGGACCACACCCAGCGGTTGAGGGGCGGCAACATTCACCCTGTAGTATCGAATGTGCTCTGGGATGCCCATGTGGCCACAGCACATATGTCCTTGCACCTTAGGGAGGAACGCTGTGTTCGGCCATAAGGTGACACCTGAGCCATCTGAGTTCCACCTCAGACACGAGCTGTTCACGGACAAGGCCTGAAGCTCGCTTACACGCTTTGCTGAGGTGATGGCAAGAAGGAAAGCAGTCTTAGCTGAGAGCCACTCCAGTTCTGCCTGTAACAAAGGTTCAACAGGAGGCGAGCATAGGGCATCCAGCATCAAGGGCAGGTCCCATGTAGGGGCCCTTGGGATATTCGGGGGGGCGAAGCCTCAGAGCTCCCCCTTAAAAAGAGGGATACCAACCTATGGCTCCCACTGTGCTGTTGTCAGCCCTTGTGTGTTGAGCTGATATATCAGCCACATACACCCTGACGGTAGCTGGACACCGGCCGTCGTCCAGGAGGGACTGCAGGAACTCAAGGGTCGTAGGCACCGAGCAATATACTGGGTCCTCATTTCGCCCTTGGCACCAGTCAAAAAAACAAAACAGTTTCCATCTGTTTTCGTACTGCCTACGAGTAGATGGTGCCCTGGCATTTGAGAATAGTCTTCCTGACAGACTCTATGCAGTCGCTCAGCAGTGGGTCGGGCCCTCCAGTGGCCAGACCCACAGCTGGAGGCGGCAGGGGTCGGGGTGCCACATCCGACCCTCCAACTGAGACAAGAGGTCCTTCCTGTTGGGGAGACGCCAAGGCGTCCCACAGCAGAGTCTGTGCAGCAGATGGACAGGCCCGCACCTAGCTGGGTTAAACAAGGAAGTTTAACAGGACAGCCTAGCCAGGCGGCTCCTGCTAGAATCAAGCAACACGCCTACCAGGAGCGGGGGCGAGAACACTGCCTTCACTGGTTGAGTTGATAACGAATTCCAGATGCAGCGTAACCGGGAGCGGGTGCAAGAACACAGCCTCCACTAGCTACCTGCTGAACGTAAAGAGTAGAGCAATGCTCCTACACGCCGAACACAGAGAGGGATGTAAATGTCCTACACCACGTTACCAGCAGAGAGAGCGGGAGCGAGCACTGCATTCACCTAGGTGGATTAGATAAGGAAATTTAACAGGGCAGTTTAGCCAGGCAGCTGCTGCTAGAATGAAGCAGCGCGTCTACCAGGAGTGGGGGCGAGAACACCGCGCTCACTGGTTGAGTTAATAATGAATGCCAGATGCAGCGTAGGCGGGAGCGGGGTGCGAGAATACAGCCTTCACCAGCTACCTGCTGAATGGAAAGAGTAGAGCAACGCTCCTATACTCGCCGAACACAAAAGTGATGTAACTACACCCATGTTACCAGCAGAGGGAGCGGGAGCGAGAGCACTGCCTTCACCTAGCTGGAAAAAAAAGAAGTTTCAGCCTATGCAGTCGGCTGCTGCTAGAATAAAGCATCACGTCTACCAGGAGTGGGAGCGAGAACACTGCTTTCGCTGGTTGAGTGACTGTGTCCAGAGCCACCCCAATGAAGGTTAGGCTCTGAGAGGGGTTCAGACAACTCTTCTCCATGTTCACCATGAGGCCTAGCCGGGCGACATGAGAGAGAAGGAGAGCCGTGTCCTGGATCGTCTGTAACCGGGATGGTGCACAGATTAACCAGTCGTCTAAGGAGAGGGAGAGTCCGAATGGAACACCCTGAACTGGAAATGACGGCCTCTGAAGGCAAAGCGAAGAAACTGCCTGTGATGAGGCACAATAGGCACATGGAAATAAACCATTCCCCCCTGGCCACGGTACGAAGAACGACCGCTGTGCTCACCACATGGAAAGGTACAATCTTTAGGAACTTGTTGAGTCCCCTCAGATCGAGGATTGGGCGAAGTCCACCGCCTTTCTTCCTTACCAGGAAGTAAGTCGAGTAGAAGCCCCCGGGGGGCTGGAGATGGGGTCCACAGGCTCGATTGCACCCTTGGCAAGGAGGACTGACAGCTCCTGGTTTAGGGCGATTTCTTTTGCCAGGTCGCTTGTGGTGATCATCTTGACCCGGCTGAAGACTGGGGGCCAGCGTCGGAACTGAAGCTTGTACCCTTGGGTTAGGTGGAAACCACCCAGGGGTCTGACGCTTGAGCTACCCGGTAGTTGAGCTGCTGCTGGGAGAGATAACCAACAGCCGGCCCCAGACCCTCAGTACCTTGCCCCCCGGCCTCTGGCTCTGGGGGGGCGACGGTTAGGCACCGGATACCGAGGCTGCCTTGGGGGCGAGTTAACAGGACCGTAGCGGGCCAGCCCCCTCGTGGGGCGCTGAGGCCCATGGCGGTGGACGGAGAGTCCTACATGTCTCTGATAAGGGTGACTGTGTCAGCCAAACCTGGCGACGAGTCTGGACGAGAGTGGACATCAGGCGCCCAAACTCTCTAGACATCAGAGCGAACGCCTGTAATTTCGGGCTGCTGCGCATCCAGCTGCTGGTGAGCCAGTGCCATGCGAATGACGGTACCCATGGAGCCGTCATCTGCCTCCTCCGAGGGACCATGAGCTGAGGTACAGGAGCCAGGCCCAGAAGCATGGGATGGCCTCTCCCCGTCATACTCATCAAATTGAGTGGCTGAAGCTGCCATCGAGAACACATCGTCATCGAGAACCAGCTCAGCCACGGGTGGGCAGCGGCGTGCTCTGCACAGGCACCAGAATGGAGAGCCAAGAGGAGTGACTTCATCTGGGCTAGCTCAGTAGTGAGTAGGTCCACCCTGGAGGACAGCATATCAGGCTTAGTCCTCTTCTTGGGCGGTGCATCCGCAGCCTCTGCGGCCCAACGCCTAGGATGGGTAGGTTGGGCTGTGCAGAGTCGACTGTGCAGGGGGAAGGCCACCCTCAGTCAGTAGTTCAACCTCGGCTAGTCTAGCAGCTCCTACCACACGAGGCATGATGGTGCAATTCATGCACAGGTCCTCCGAAAGGCCCTCCCTCAGATGCTCGAGGCCAAGACAAGAGGGGCAAAGGTCATGGCCATCCTCTGGTTAAAGAGGAGCCATACAGGTGTTAGAGCCGTTCGACCTAGCTATAGCTAGAGCACTCAGCTGACTGTAAATAACTGGGCCAGGAAACAAATATGCAGTGGAGGGGAGTGAGCACAATAGTAGTTAGCTTGAGCGTGAGCACTCTGCTAACTGGGGTGAGAACAATGAAGTCAATTAATGGTTTTATGCCGTGAGAGGAGAGCGAGAATACTCTCTCCAGCGCCGTAGCGAGTTAGCCTAAGCGAGAGCACTCTGCTAACTGAAGGATGGAACGGGCATTAAACTAACTGTGTGCATTGAGA